>NC_079901.1:1725870-1879209 GCF_024868665.1 Triplophysa rosa
GACGTCGGACGGTGGCACTGGACCCAGGCCGCTGTTCTCCAGGGCAGACAGGTCGTGAACTGCTCCAGTACCACCTTATCCACGATACCCGCGACGTCGCTATTCCCGGCCATCAGCCATTTGCGGCAGGAGTCCCGGAGCTGCTGAGCTAGCAGGTAGGGCCGGCCGGTTTCCGCCAACCCCAGCGATCGGAACCGCTGGCGATACTCCTCAGGGCTCCGGCCGACCCGCTGCAAGATGGCCTTCTTCAGCTCAGCGTACACCAGGAGATTCTCCGGAGGTAACTGCTGCGCTGCCACCTGGGCCTCTCCAGAAAGGAGCGGGATGAGATGTAGGGCCCACTGATCCTCCGGCCAACCCCTCGCGACCGCTACCCGCTCAAAGAGACCAAGGAAGGCCTCGGGATCATCCTGTGGGCCCATTTTCTGGAGGACCAGGTCGGCGCGAGGCCCCGTCCGAACCTCCCGATGTACCCAGCTCCGGAACGACTCACGGTCCTCTTGCTGAGCCAGGAGGACCGCCTGGAAACGTACATCCTGGTCCTCCCTGAGCTGCAGCAACGCTCTATGTTGTTCCTGATGGAGGACCGCGAGTGAAGAAATCACCTCCGCAAACGGCGAACTGGACGGACCAGACCCCCCGGCCGCGGCACCCCTACTTCCTTCCATCCCGGGTTTCGGCACCACTGTAACAAGACTTCAAAGGAACAGGAAGGAAGAGGCTGGAATCAGGGTAGAGCTGACGACTACGTACTTTATTAACAAAACACAAGCGCTGTACGCGCCTAAATCAAACACTTCCGCTTTAGTGCAAGAACAGTCTTTCTTAAGATCAGAGCTTCCCGCTCACAATCCTCCGCTCACTCGCTCGAGGCCACTCGTCTCCAGCCGTCAGCTCCGGTCTCTCTCCCCGATTGTCTCTGCCTTGCTGCTTTTAAGCCTCTCCAAGCCAGTTACTGGAACAAGGCACAGGTGTTCATTATTTGTGCGAGCGCCACTCACTCACCGCTCGTCTCCTCACTCTCTCTCCTGCTGCAGACTTCGCTGAACCACGCCCACCTTGCCACATGTACTTATCGGGGTAAAGAATTGCAGTGAAGACAACAAGACTGAACAGGGAAGAACAAAAAGGTGCAAACGTAAATAGAATCCTGATGATGTGATGCAGGTGTGGACTAATCAAAAATGGTGGATGTGCGGTGCATGCTGGGAAACTTAGTTCAGAACTCCGGGGAGAGGGAACGGGTGAAGCGAGCTGGCGGTGACGACATTGGGGGCGTGGCCGGTGGTGCTGAAACCGTTACAAGAACAGCATTGTATGGCGGCATTGCATAAAATGTCAAGAAACTACACCAGTTGTTGGCATGTACCAATAAATAATACACGTGGAAAAACCAACGGTATGCTTTCTGTGAATTTCATGTACAAGCAGTTCAAAGCCTGGATCCTGAAGTCTTATTAGAGTAATACAGAGTGCACCCTGGTGAATTGCAGCAACACATTTTCTCCTTACAATTTAGGTATACAGGTAGGATGGAATAATGGATAGAATAATTTCAGTTATTTAAACTAATGGACTTTTTTAAGCCATATTTCTGTAAGACAAACTACATCAGAAGTATGATCTGTAATCATTTAAAAAACAGTGCTGGTTTGTGTGTTTAACGTCTCGTCTTTAGAGCTTCTAGCTCAGCTCGCTTTACCTAAAGTTAAATGAGTCATTTGAATGCAATTTAGGTATAGCTCGTAGAGTTCTAGGCAATAACTGTGTGTGATTTGTTCAATCAAAGTTATTTTAGTGTATCAAAACATCAGTACATCAAAGCCATGAAAAGTACAAGATGCCATTCTATTTTTTAAGATGTTTTTGGAACAAGGCATTGTCAAAACTAATTACAAAACTAATTTTGAGCAGTTTTCCTGAGCACCCCCAACCTCCACTTCTAGGAAAAACAAAAAGTTTTGCCCCAAACTCACGCTGATTGTTATAAATGTTGGGCATGATGGATCATAGTGTCTACCTTTTTACATACTGGATTATTTATGGGAGAAAGTATATGAACATATATACAGTATATAGTTAGTTACAGCAGAAGTTTGGCTAGGCAACGTGATCTCATAAGAATGCGTATTTGTACTTAAAGTCTATCTCTAGGAAACGTAATCATTTTTACGCATGGATGGATAGCAATGCGTACAATATCGACGAATAAGTTATTTTCTTAAACGTAAGAGTGTTTACGTTTGTACAAGTTAAAAGACGTAGAAATATTTACGAACCAATTCATGTCCAAGAACGGCCAATGATTTATTGCGTGTAACGTATCACATAACTCTTTTATTAGAGCAGCACAGTGGTAAATATATCAGCGTGCAGTGATATTTCTTCTTCAAGAATCACAATCTTGTTGGGCGTGTAACTGTTGCCAAGCAACACTCTGACATAGTGGAAAGCAGTGGGTCTTGTAGCCTGGACCAATCATAATCAGAGACCCGAAATACCAGCTTAATAAATGAACCATGCGTTTATATCCTGGACCAATCGTAACCAGAGACCCGAACTATCCGTTTTATAAATTAATCATGAGTTTATGTCAAATATAAAACATACAGTCAAAGTTTTAAGCATGTCGTGCTTCACAAAGAAGCCAATAACTTATGTGATTGATAGCTGTCAGAACCAATGGAAACTCTCGTCATAGAACAAGTTGGCTTCAGAACCAGTGGAAACGCTCGTCATAAAACAAGTTGGCTTCAGAACCAATGGAAACGCTCGTCACACCAAAATAAAAATCAGTACAGTATTTTTGTTAAGTAATAAAATTATAAAGTGGTAAATTATTAAACGATTAAATAATTCAATTTATATGTTCTATCAACAGCATAAAAAGAAACATCAGCCATTAAAATGACAAATTTATCATGCAAAAAACATGTTGTTTTATGAGTTACGCCAGTAGTTTTGGCATACGTTTTCAACGTAACGTTAACGTTAATTCGCTCGCTTTCTTTTTTCACCTTCCGTATAACCGTTTTTCCCCAAACGCAAGTTTGTCAAAGTAAGTGATATTGCTGGATACATATCAACCTATTTTAACTATATGTTAAGCATTTGTATTTTGCCTATTAACTTTACCTATTCAACTCAACTCAACTTTATTTATATAGCGCTTTTTACAATTGTCATTGTTACAAAGCAGGTGTACATAAGACATATTGACTATAAGCAAAACAATTAAAGTTGTACCTGCAAAAACAAGAAAAATTTGAAAACACAGATGACAGACATACCCACATACAAAACACTTCACACACACAATATGCACACGTACTAACACACATAGATATAGACACACACACATGGACGCGCACACACACACACACGTACACAGACAAGTATGCGCACACACACAGACACGCCCGCACATGCTCGCACACACACACGCTCAGTGAGAGCACACATTTAAGATAAAGGAGAGAGAAGCACAGGTCAAATATAACAGACTATAAATTCCTGTATGCAATATTAATTAAGTAAAACTTTAAAATTCTAAAGCAGCCCCCCCAGCCAGGCAAACAGTGCAAAAACAGTATGCAAACGGTGGCGAGGAACCCAAAATTCTAATCGAGAAAAAAAAAACTCAGGAGAACCCAGGCCCAAGCAGGGGATTCCAGTTTCCCTCTGGCAAAAGCTGCTGCCTCTGCACAAGCTCCAGAGAGCTTGCACAACAAGGCTAAATAAAATAAATAAATTTACTAATAAGGTAAATTATAGTTTAAGATTATCATTAATAATCTAATAGCATTTGAAATTTTTTGGTGAAGACGTGTCAGGTGACCGCGTCCTTCTTTATCCAGCTCTATCATCTCAGCTCTTGCCAGGTCGCCGCTTCCCATTCTCCGCTCTACCATCAGTACCATTCAGTACATAACGTTAGGCTAATCTGTAATTTAAGTGAATTTTTTTAATCTAAATCTAACGGTTTGTATTGCAAATTAATGTGAAGATATAATCACTCTTACGAGTTAATAACGTTACTGTTTTATATATTTATTTCTGTTTTACATTATATAAATATGCGGCTACATATTTGTAAAATGACAAACGTAGCTTTTTAATATAACGTTAATTTGTTTTGTGCTTAGTTATGTGCTAAATTTAGGCATTAAGGCTGTGTTGTTCATAGATATTATTCCATCATAGATGTCAAAATAATGTCAACTATGATGGGATAACTGTTAGTATCTATGAGTGGTGCTAGGACTTTTGACATGTTATCTGACCATACAATACCAGCATACTATTTGTTGTGTCTAAGTATTTAAAACTACATAAAAATAGCTGAATATGACATTCAGACGTTATATTTGTTGACAGACTGTATAACAATGCTAGTTGTGAAATAAAATGTAAAAAGTTGTATTTATCATTGCACAGGATGGCAGGGACCACCTTCAAAAAATGTTCATGGTGTAATGTCCACATTGCTGTGGCATGTAAGACATGCAAGCACTGTGGACAAAAGCAGGCCATGAAAGAGGCTGTGAAGGCTGCTTTAAGTAAAGTTAATGCGAAATGGGTGTCCAAGATGAAGGCACGACGTAATTCATGCAAACTGATAAATTCAGCTCATGTTCTGGTAAGTTACCATCCATTAAAATAAATGACCAAAGTCAAAACTGTAGTGTAAATACTAAATACTTGTTTGTTAAGGAAGATAAAATATATGGTTAGTGTGTTTTTTATCACTACGTAGGTGTTTGACCAGATTACATCTTTTTACCCTGGTTCCCTTTCTGTCGGTCTCTCGACGTTGTGTCGAACCGACAGAATGGGGGTTGTCTTGAGAACCTATCATCTTCTGAGTTTTTAGAATAGGCCAATGAAAATTGGCGAATGAAATTTGCATGCCGGGCTCCTCCCCGGATGTCCGGGTATAAGAGGGAAGCCGGCGTGCTCATTCATTCACCTTTTGTTCTTCAGAGCCTACGCATCTGGTGAGCTTCTCTACGATCTGGATGATCTTTCTTTCTGCTGGAATCTACGACGTGGACAGCGAATGGTCCATTCCTGCAGTGACTCTCCCCTGGGCGTCTCGGCAGTTCCGGAGGTGTTCGAGCGAATTTCCTTTTCTAAAAGAGGTGTTCGAGCGAATCATCCTCTTTCTCGTTGACCTCTCACTTTGCCCAAAAAGACACCAGCAGCCTACATATAGGTTGCGAATGTACGCTCTGGAATACAGGGGTCAAAAGGCCACAGGGTCTTAACACTCGCCACGGTATACCGTGGGGGTCTCATAAGCCAGGATATCGAGTACCGCGTCCGTAGACGCTTCCGGAGACAGATTTCCACCTGGAAAGCAACTGCCTCACGAGGCCTTCGCAGGCACAAGTCCCCATAGAGATCAATGCGAGGNGTCGGTGTAAACATAGATCGTATAGAATCCTGCGTGGATATCGGCTTGATGAGGGGCGTACGTGACAACATCTCTTTCAAAATCAGCTTTTTCATGTAGTTGATTAGTCCCAAAGCATCGTCAGGTCGCACTCCTAAGATATTGGCTAGCTTGCCGTAGAACGATATTGAAATGTTAGGCTTCGCTCTCAGAAAGACTTTGTTTGTCAACGTGTGGCCCAAGGCCGACCGGGGCTAGTACTTCGTTTATCACGAATTCGTATATCGTATACCACATTCAATTACTGTTTGGTATGGCTCGGCCACCAAATCAGACCTACGAAGACTACAACGGACAGTTCGTAGTGCTGAGAAAATTATTGGTGCTCCTCTGCCCACACTTCAGGACCTGTACGATTCCAGAGTGAAAAACAGGGCAAGAAAAATCATCATTGACTCCACACACCCAGCACACAAACTCTTTGATCTGCTGCCCTCTGGCCGGCGCTTTAGAGCACCAAACACCAGGACTTCCAGACACAGAAGCAGCTTCTTCCCCCAGGCAATCTCCCTCCTAAACAGATAACTGCTCCTTAAGAGCAATATTCCACTTCCACTACTCCTATAGTGTGCACTATAGTGCCTTATTATATCTACATCTTATGTATACATGTATATAACACTACCTCTACTTACTAAATTATCCATTTGCACAAGTGTACATACAATCTGTTAATATGTTTATTCTACTATATACTACCCTGTACAATGTCTCTTATATGTTATTATCCCCCATTTTCTGTAAAATAGTCTTTATTTTATATATGCACAATTTAGAATCTTTTAGACTGTAAATCTATTATATTGTATTGTCATTGTGTTGAATGTCTGTACTAGAAGCTTCCAACACCAAAGAAAATTCCTTGTGTGTGCAAGCACACTTGGCAATAAAGCTCTTCTGATTCTGATTCTGATTCTGAATCACAGCCTGAACATTAGCGTAGTACCCGGGGTTTATACTGAACGCCTTTGAAACAAATAAGCTGGATAAGTAACCCTTTTTGCGTGGCAGTTGGGATTCGGGGTAAAGTCTATCTTTTTTCCGTCGGCAGCGCTGGTGGGTTGGATGTGTAACGTAAAACCACCATCTTCCCGATTAAAGTTGTACCAGCTCCTAGGATATTCGATCTCCACAATCCTACGTGCCATCGGCCTTTAAAGTTGATAGAAGAGGCTAGTTTGGTTCTGTAACTAGATATCCGATTTTCAGGGTAGACAGACATAGAAGCATTGCACGGGAGCGTAACGTAGAACCCCTCATCGTCCATGTTAGTCGTTGACTCGAATGACATAGCAAATTTGCTTGCATCTGTGCTGACGCTTCGGACGTCTTTGTCTGAATCCGTTTGGGAATTCCAGGTATTGACGACGTTGCAGAAAACCTTGTCGGTGTCGCTGTTCAGAAGACTCTGTCGGATTTCTTCTAGCTTTGCGACGATGTATGGCTCGTCTTTCAGTTCGTAGTAAATGGCACACGCGGCTCCTTGTATCGCGCGAGTATCTGCCTTAAACCCGCAGCGTTGTAGAGCGGATGCGGCGAGGTGGTAAAGTTTGTCTTTAAACAGCTTGCGGCTGAACTCTAAAAAGTGTGATGCAAAATAGTACGATGTAGGTTCAAACAGACAGGAATGCTGCATCTGGCTCGGGTGATCTATTTCGCACCCCAGACACTCTTCTTTGAGCTTGACATTGATGATGTGCTGTAGTACCACGGTGACCACGCCTTTAATGACGTTGTAGCCGAGGTCCGTGAAGAATCCGTCTGTGACATCGATCGGAGTATCGCCCACTTCCATTAGGGACCCGGACGATTCTGCAGGATCGTCCGTCTGTATGTGGTGTACCGCGTTGTCATTGCGAGCGTCAGGAACAGTGTGGAGAGAATAGTCGCTGATGTTTTCTGAAGCGTAGTCTTGAGACATTGTTGCGGGAGAGGCTCTGTCTACTGATTTTTATAATGGCTATAATAAATGGGTGGGGACGGTCCGACAGCCCACTGGCTGCGCGCACTTCTCGGGGTGGAACAGCTGCACTTTAACTCTGGAATAGCCATCGCGCATATCGCACCACTTGATCATTCTGTTGATGTTGGAAAAAAGGGTCTCCAGGACATAAAGGTCAGCCCATTTGAACAAAAATTGCATCTCGTACAGCTCGTGATGTTCATCGTGGAGGATAGCCCCAGTGCGATCGTGAAGCTTTGTGTTGTCTTTGCAGAAGAAAAAGTAAACGCAGTCATGCTGTTTCTTTTTAGAATGATCACCGACCACACGGTAATGACCGTTGGGTGTTACGGAGTCCCACTCTGCGATGTACAAAGGTTCTTCGCGACTGTCGTTTAAATCCTTCCAGACGTAGTTGTAAAACAACGTCCAGTCCTTGTCAGGGAACGCCATGCAGGTGTCTTGTCCGGGTACGTATTCGCCTTTTTTGTCAACGCTGTAGAGGGTTACAACTCGAGACTCTTTGTTAAACGCGTAGCCTGTCACGTGGTTACTCTCCATCAAAATTTCGTCGGTCACGTTGTTCTTATTTTCGTGGAGAAACTTTGTCAGATGATATACTCTCGTGGTTTTTTTGTTGCCAGAGCCAGATTCTCTTCGAATAGATCGTCGTCCCATTCTCTTGGAGGGGTTTGAGGAGAGCTGCTCGGGCGTGCCATGTTGATGTCTGTGTATTTTGCCCTCGCTATTTTCCTGCTTTTATTTAACAAAACCTCCCCCCGTTTATGCTTATGATGAAAGCTGTGCATGTGGTGTGAACATGAGCCAGATGCGCGACAAAGGGTCTATGACATGAATGACATGATTGACGATTCAAAACGATTTAAATCATGAGTACAGAGAGGTCCGGATACGATTCGTCACGCATTGTTTCATGTGATCTACTGATGCCAGGTGGGGAACAGTTGTTATTCCTAAACAAAGCTTCGCTGTCTTGAACCGAGCTGGTAGCACGTAAAGACGCTCAAATTTCACGCTATGGACGTAAAACAAATCGTACCCGATTAAAACGTCCGACGCCGTCACCTACAGGTCGAAAACAAGTTGAAATACACCCGGTTACAATCCTCCTCTTTCAAAACAAATTTATGAGCCTTGGTGCGGACACCTCTCACTGGAATGTTATAGACTGGGTGAAAACTCTGAAAAACATCAGGTAATCTGCATGGCCTCTCTGCCTTTCCTCTCTCATATATTGAATACAATATATAATTACTTCTTTACTTATTTAATAGATGCTTTATTTATTTATTTAATCACATGTTTATTCATTTAAACCTGTTTGTTTATTCAAACAGTGTTTGTGTAGTTGTTGTCTTATTCATTATTATTTTTAGACGGTGTTTAAATAACCAATGATTGCGTATTAATAATGATCTCATCATCTCCTTTAAATTACATATTTTCATTCATGCTAAAGATATGTAGCAATACATCCTAAAACATGCCCTAATACATGCCCCGGAAAAATGGGATGTGAGGGCACGGTCAAAAGTTCAACGCGACGTGGGCGGTACCACACTAAGGGGCGGATACGGTCAAAGGTCAACGCAAAGTGGGCAGTCCCTCGCAACGTGGGTGGTCCGGAAGTAATTCAACACCCCCCCCTCCGCAAAGGTCAATGACCCCCTCAATCATACCTGTCAATCATTTTGACACTATGACCCGCATACATACTACTACTATTATTTTATTGTATAATAATTGTGTTAAATAAACAATTTGTTGAATGGGTCCTGTAGTTTTGACGCATTTAAAGAAACTGTGTGGTACATTGACGCGGTTTTTTGAGCTTGGTATCGCAGTCTAAATTCCAAATATTGGAGAGGCAAGTTTAGACAAGTAACGGTTCTTCTCGGTTTCTTTTGCTTGTTATCAGAAATAATGTACAGGCACTCTATTGTTTGTGAATATGTACCAGAAGTTCACTGCAGCCCATGAACGTGAGCATGCGCAGTAACGTTTGTTTATGTTGTCACTTTGAAACCGTCTATATGACATTATTAAGATTGTGTGACTGTTTTTGCAGGAACTTTCTGCACAAGTGGAAAGTGCGGCTCGGGCTTTAGAGCAGATAATTGCAAGGGATCTAACACCGGGCCGCCGCACATCCAATCCCCCACAGACACATATCCCCTCTTCATCTGTTTCTTTGCCCTCATCTAACTTCTTAACAGGACTGAATGACTACAGACCCGTCACTCTCACATCTGTGGTCATGAAGTCATTCGAGAGACTGGTACTGGCTTATCTGAAGGACATCACAGAACC
Organism: Triplophysa rosa; assembly: GCF_024868665.1. NCBI lineage: Eukaryota > Metazoa > Chordata > Actinopteri > Cypriniformes > Nemacheilidae > Triplophysa > Triplophysa rosa. Next base: position 1,735,599 of record NC_079901.1, read on the forward strand.
CTTACTGGACCCCCTGCAGTTTGCCTACAGAGCAAACAGGTCTGTTGAGGATGCAGTTAACATAGGGCTGCATTTTGCCCTGAAACATCTGGATAGACCAGGGACCTATGTGAGGATCCTGTTTGTGGACTTCAGCTCTGCTTTTAACACCATCATCCCATCACTGCTCCAGACAAAGTTAACCCAGCTATCTGTTCCTGGCTCTATCTGTCAGTGGATCACCAGCTTTCTGACAGACAGGCAGCAGTTAGTGAGAATGGGGAAACTCACATCCAGCACCCGCACAATCAGCACTGGCGCCCCCCAGGGGTGCGTTCTCTCCCCACTGCTCTTCTCCCTGTACACAAATGACTGCACTGCCCAGGACCCTTCTGTCAGACTTATGAAGTTCGCAGACGACACCACACTCATTGGCCTAATCCAGGATGGTGATGAGTCTGCGTACAGACAGGAGGCTGAGCAGCTGGCTGTCTGGTGCAGTCATAACAACTTGGAGCTGAACACGCTTAAAACAGTGGAGACGATTGTGGACTTCAGGAGAAATCCCCTGCACTCCCCCCTCTCACCATCATGAACAGCACTGTGGCAGCAGTGGAGTCATTCAGGTTCCTGGGCACCACCATCTCTCAGAACCTGAAGTGGGACAATCACATTGGCTCCATTGCTAAAAAAGCCCAGCAAAGGTTGTACTTCTTACATCAGCTGAAGAAGTCCAACCTACCACAAACTCTATTAAAACAGTTTTACTCAGCTGTCATAGAGTCTGTCCTCTGCACACCCATCACTGTCTGGTTTGGCACCAAAACAACCAGACACAAAAACAGCTTCTTCCCTCAGGCCATCTACCTCTTGAACAGTAAAAGTGCAATATTAATTATATCCTCCAGATAATACACTATCTATTTTTATACAACTTTTTCTGTAAATTATATTTCATTCATTCTGCTGTATATAGCACATACCTTGTACTACAATAGTCTATTCTTATTTTTTACTTGTACATATTTACATACATACATAGCTTTACACTCTCTATATCTTTATCTTATGTTTATTGTATTGTATTTCTTAATGTTTTATTCCCATAGGCCCTTATTTAAATCATTGTGTACTGTATTCTATTGTGTTATGGTCTCTGTGTACTGTTGTTGCTGTTTCTGTGTTCTGGATGCTCCTGTCACCAAAACAAATTCCTTGTATGTGCAAACATACTTTGCAATAAAGCTCTTTCTGATTCTGATTCTCAGACACTAGGGTGAATCAGGCTCTGAAAAGGTTGTGCCCATATATAAGAGGGACAATATTCTTTTTATATAGTTTATAGTTTTCTTAAGTGCAGTTCTAAACAGCTTTCTTAAGCTTCTGTGAACAATGTTGTGTGTTTAATTGTTTTTTTCGCCTTCTGACCAATCTGTTCAGGATCCAAAGTATCTAAACAGAACTTTAATCCAGTCGAAGGCAATACAGCATTGATGAGTTTTATAATTTCTATGAAACAGAATTAAAGGGAATAATGAAACACTTCTAACGTGTTAAATATGTAGCATGAATTAAGCAAACAATATTATATAAGGTTAACTCACACATGCAGTCAAGATTAGGGATGCACCGAATGTTCGGCCACCGAAAATAGTAAAAAATGCAAGTTCGGTGTTCGGCCGAATGTGTGAAATGGCCGAATAAATTTTACCGAACATGAACATGACATACGATCAAGCAGCAACCAGCGCAGAGAGAGAGAGAGAGACAGAGACACACGTGCGCTTTATTACTGCCGCAAACATTTTGGTAGTGTGGGTGTGTGTGGAGCATTTTAAAGTGTTAGAGAAAGACACAGCACGGGACATGCCGCACGGAAGTAAATTTCAGAATGAAAGCGTCTTTACCGGTCGGTAACTTTACTTCAGACGGAAGCGGGCGGTCTGACAGTAGCCCCGCCGCTCGCGACATCCTTTGACATCATACAGTGGTTGCGTGCACACAGTTCCCTGTACTAAACAACTTGTCAAAGTATGTTGTGTGCATCCCGGCCACGAGTGCACCTTCTGAGAGAACGGTCAGCTTTTGTGGGCGGAGTTTGGAGGACAGACGACCTTTTTTTTAATTTACTTTGTTTTGCTCAATTTTATATCAAGTTGTATTGTATTTTATTGAAAAGCAAGACAAATTATAAAAAGCACATTTTGACTATTCAGTTTGTGCAATAGAGAAAAAAATAGCTTAATAAATAGAAGAAATGCAAAAAACCATGTTCGGTGTTTGGTATTATTCGGCCTTCGGCCAAGTGTTTCACATCATATGTTCGGCTTCGGCCAAGAATTTTCGTTTCGGTGCATCCCTAGTCAAGATGGACATTACTATTGCAGCACCAAGCACAAAAATGGTGGACAAACGCGTCTTATAGTCGCCAGTGTAATAAGCAATTTACATAAAACATGGGAAACGTTAAATAAATATCCACCAAAGAGATATATGCTGGTTTAGTCTGCAATGGCTTTAAATGAATAAGATAATGGAATCACGATCGCTGTTGTGAAACTGCGGAGTCATTTACCAATAGTTATAAACAATCAAAACTCAGCTCTTAGCGCTCATGAAAATTACAACACTTCACACTTGGATTAATATTGTTACTTACTTCGTCATTGACAGACAACATGCACAACAATTCAACAATAACAAGGAGAGTTATCCGAGCAATACTGCGTGCGTACTAACGGTGGACTGGAATGTTACAATCCTTACCCGATGCATGTAGAACAAGCCCTGTTGGCTAGTAAGCGTAGCAATACTGCCACCTTCTGGAAAGGTCATGCAAGAGAACTTTGTACACAAGCAGTTTCCTACTATTTTTAATTCCAGAGGTGACCATTCAAGAGGCAAAAGATGGTTTGTTTCACAGCCAACATTTCCACAGATCAAAACAACCAAACTACAGATTTATATTTTATCTGAACCCACTGCTTCAAACACGCCCAAAAAAGAGCTTGTGCTTGCACATGCCAGACTTGGCAAGAGGCTTGTCACTTTTACAGAGTCTGCTAAACATGATGAGGTAAGATGATGTAGTGTTTCTTAAACAAGCCTGCCGCACATGTGCTGAAAAGTGAAGCCAAAGCAATTAAATTTAATAAAAAACTGAAGTGTCCTCACAGATAATAATACAGTATTACATGGTCAATTTATACTTTGTGTCAGGGACGATACAGGAGTCAGATGCAGGTTACCAGATTTATTTAACAGAGGTATACACAGACAGATATGGCATGAAGTTGCCTCCACAAAAAGTCAGACAGATATGGCATGAAATAGCCTCCACAAAAAGTCAGACAGATATGGCATGAAATAGCCTCCACAAAAAGTCAGCATTGCTGGAGACCACTAGGGGTTGGGGACAAAAAGGGCACGAGCGCTCGGCCGTAAAGACCATGGGAAAAGATAGCAAGGCAGGGGATCGTCTTGAGGGAGAGATGGCAGTTCAAAACGTCACAATGATGGTTCTGAAGCAAATGCTCCTTGAGGGAGAGTTGGCAGTCCAAACGTCACAATGCAGATTCTGAAGAACTGTCTGAGGTCCCGTGCCAGGGAGTAGGTTCGATGATAGCTTCCGGTGGAAGGCGTCCAACCACAGTCCGTGACTAAGAGATCGAGGATGACAGTACGGCAGTCAATCAGTAATCCGTTCGCCAAGAGTTGGTCCCTCGACTGGAGTAGACGGTCAGCACTCAGTGAGATTCGGCCTCCGGTGCAGAGAAGCCAGGTAGTAGAAGGTCTCCCAGCCGGGAGAGAGTCCTCTCCCGTAGACAATAGAGTAGGTGTTGGAGAAGATCTAGCAGCCGTGATCGCTGGGCAAACAAAAGCAGACAATGCAGACACCCGGTAGTGGTTAACAGCACTGGAGCCAGACAGGACAAGATGGTGAGTACTAGATACCAAGACGGCTGGGGTTACAAGACAAAAATAACTAGATAACCAGACTAGGCGGAAACTAGATTTCCAGACAAGATACCGCTAGGTACTAGAAGGGGTCTAAGACCGATAAGCTGCGATGCTAACATTAACGATCCGACACAAGACAAGACAAACACAAGGAATAAGAAGGGAAGGTAATCAGAGTGGGGATGAGGAGCAGCTGGGGAGAGAAAAGAACCCAGGTGACGTGAGGAAGTCGAAAGTGATCATTAATTAGATGACAAGAGGAGCGGGGTCAAGCACGTGGACTTCTGAGCACATGGTGAGCTGTCAAACAATACCTTGTGCTCAACACAACAATGACAGAGGACAAAACACAAAACAGGAGTGCTAGACCCGAGACCCGACACTTTGGCTCTGACATGAACACTTCAAGCAATAGTAATGTTTTAATAGTAATGTAACGTTTTCTTACTGAATAATTCAGTGTATTAAAACATCGTTTGAGTAAATTATCATTTATAAAGACCCATTTAGAAAAATATTACAAAATTGATAATTGTACAATAGATTTTTGATCAGTTGGAGGATGAGTTTCTGGATGTTTTACAAAGCCACTTGTACTCTACTTATTTACATTATGAATTTTATGTGAATGTATTACAATGTGATGAACTAATTATCTAAATAATAAAAACTTTTGGGCTGTTTGTAATGCATGTAATTTTAGTTTGTAAAAAGTGGCAATGGTATTACTGTATTTATATTCTGTTCAAAAAGGTGGAAGTGGACTACGAAAACTGTCAATGATTCTAACTGATGCAGAGGGCTACACTTTGCGGCACTAAAATCTGCCTCCAACAATGGGAAAAAATGTGCTTTACGTGTGTAACAAGACTTCAAAGGACTCGGAAGGAAGAGGCTGAAATCAGGGTAGAGCTGACGACTACGTACTTTATTAAATAACAAATCCACAAGCGCTGTACGCGCCTAAATCAAACACACCCTCTCTCGAGGGTAAGAACAGTCTTTTCTCGTCAGAGCTTCCCGCTCACAATCCTCTGCTCACTCGCCCGAACTCTCTCTCTCGTCTCCAGCCGTCAGCTCCCGGTCTCTCTCCCCGAATGTCTCTGACTCGCTGCTTTTAAGCCCCTCCACGCCAGTTACTGGAACAAGGCACAGGTGTTCATTATTTGTGCGAGCGCCACTCACTCACCGCTCGTCTCCCCACTCTCTCTCCCGCTGCAGACTTCGCTGAACCACGCCCACCTTGCCACATACCCCCACCGCCCGACTCAGGCCGGGGAGCCATCCGGCCTGCAGTCCTCCCCCCCCCCCTTGCCGGGAGAGGAAGTCAGCCACAGCCATCTGTGCACCCGGCCTGTGGACCACCTTGAATTTAAAAGGCTGTAAAGCAAGATACCAACGGGTGATCCGGGCATTGGTGTCTTTCATGCGGTGGAGCCATTGGAGGGGAGCGTGGTCCGAACAGAGGGTGAACTCCCGCCCCAGCAGGTAGTATCTGAGGGTGAGGACTGCCCACCGGATAGCCAAACACTCCTTCTCTATGGTGCTGTACCTAGCTTCCCTCTTGGAGAGCTTGCGGCTCAGGTACAGCACCGGCCGTTCCTCACCCTCCACCAGCTGGGACAGTACTGCGCCCAGCCCTCTGTCCGACGCGTCGGTCTGCAGGATAAAAGGGAGAGAAAAGTTAGGGGAATGCAAGAGCGGCCCGCCACACAGGGCAGCCTTCAACTTGGTAAAAGCCTGCTGGCACTGCTCCGTCCACTGGACCGCATCGGGTACTTCCTTTTTAGTGAGGTCAGTCAGCGGGTTGGTGAGCTCCGAATATTTAGGCACAAATCGTCTATAATATCCCGCCAACCCCAGGAACTGCCTCACCTCCTTTTTGGTCTTAGGCCTCGGGCAGGCCGCAATCGCTGCGGTCTTATCAATTTGGGGACGCACCTGCCCATGACCTAAGTGGAAGCCCAGATACTTTACCTCCACCCGCCCAATCGCACACTTCTTCGGATTAGCTGTGAGTCCAGCCTCCCTCAGCGCCCTCAGAACCGCTCTCAAATGCTCCATATGCCGCTGCCAATCGTTACTATGGATAATGATATCGTCTAGGTAAGCAGCGGCATACGTCGCATGGGGTCGGAGGACACGGTCCATGAGGCGCTGGAAGGTAGCCGGGGCTCCAAACAATCCGAACGGAAGGGTTACAAATTGGTGTAATCCGAACGGCGTGGTGAAGGCTGTCTTTTCTTTGGATACTGGTGTTAGGGGGATCTGCCAGTACCCTTTTGTTAAGTCCAGTGTCGAATAAAAATGAGCCGAGCCGAGCCGGTCCAACAATTCGTCGACCCGGGGCATTGGGTAAGCGTCGAATTTCGACACTGAATTCACCTTGCGGTAGTCCACGCAGAACCTGACCGAGCCGTCCGTTTTGGGAACCAAAACTATCGGGCTCGCCCAGTCACTGTTGGACTCTTCTATTACCCCCAAATCTAGCATGGCCTCTAATTCTGCCTGAACAACCTTTTTTCTGTGTTCGGGTAAACGGTAGGCTCTACTACGCACCACCACCCCCGGTTCGGTTTCGACATGGTGCCGTATGAGATTCGTTCGGCCTGGAAGGGGAGAAAACACATCGGCAAACTCCGCCTGTAGGCGGGCCAGGTCAGTGAGCTGCGAGGGTGAGAGGTGATCTCCGCCCGGGGCCAGAGCAATGGAATGCGGTTTAATATTTGCTTCTGGCCCGAGATCCTCCTCTGCGGATACCACCGTCGCCAGCATCACTGCCTCCTCCTCGCTCCATTTTTTAAGGAGGTTGAGGTGGTAAATCTGACGTGCGCCTCCCCTATCCGTCCGAATAACCTCATAGTCGAGGTCCCCGACTTGCCGTGTGACCTCAAAGGGTCCTTGCCACTTCGCAAGTAATTTGGAGCTAGATGTCGGGAGCAACACAAGTACCTTCTCTCCCGGTGTGAATTTCCTCAGGTTAGAACCCCGATTATACAGACGGCTTTGTTTGTCCTGAGCCTGTAGCAAATTCTCCATCGATAGCCGCCCCAGTGTCCGGAGTTTTGCTCTCAGGTCCAGGACATACTGAATTTCATTTTTACTTGTGGAAGGCCCGTCCTCCCAGTTCTCCTTCAGGACGTCCAGCACCCCACGGGGCTGGCGTCCATACAAGAGCTCGAAGGGGGAAAACCCCGTGGAGGCTTGTGGGACCTCTCGTACTGCGAATAAGAGAGGCTCTAACCATTTATCCCAATTCCTGGCGTCCTCGTGGACGAACTTACGAATCATGGTTTTCAACGTGCGATTAAACCGTTCCACCAGTCCGTCGGTCTGTGGGTGGAAGACGCTGGTGCGAATCGATTTAATGCCCAGTAATTCGTATAGTTCGCGTAACGTACGTGACATGAACGCCGTGCCTTGATCGGTGAGGACCTCGCGGGGGATCCCCACCCGGGAGATAATCCGAAACAGTGCGTCCGCAACACTTTTCGCGGAGATGCTGCGGAGTGGCACTGCTTCGGGATATCGCGTTGCATAGTCCACCAGGACCAATGCAAAGCGGTATCCCCGTGCAGATCGCTCTAATGGCCCGATGAGGTCCATGCCAATTCTCTCGAAGGGGACCTGCATCAACGGAAGAGGGCGCAACGGCGCTTTTGGGGTGTCCGGTGGGTTTACCAACTGACATTCGCGGCAAGACGCGCACCACCTGCGCACGTTGTCGTGAATGCCCGGCCAAAAAAATCGGGCCATGAGGCGATTCAGTGTATTACCCTGCCCTAAGTGCCCTGCCATTGGGTTACTATGAGCCGCCTGGAAAAGCATTTCCCGACGGCTTTTCGGAATCAACAACTGGGTTATATCTTCCTTTGTCTGGGTGTCTTGGGTCACCCGATATAACCGATTCCTTCTTATAGCAAAGTACGGGTAGGAGAGTGCACGTGTGGGCTGGACCGGCTGTCCGTCGATGGATGCAACCTGCTCAAATGCCCTTTTTAGCGTCGCATCCTGAGCCTGCTCGAGGGGAAAGTCATCGCGATCTGAGAGTACCACCCTCTCAATCTCGCGCGCCTCCCCTGAGTCAGGCTCCGACGGACCCGGCACCACACTGCCCACATGCACACCGCCTCCCCTCCCGTGCTTCGTTCGCCAAGAGGCATCCACACACAATAACCTCAGTAATTTAGGAAAAAGTGGCCAATTCGTCCCCAAAATCAGCGGATGCCGGAGGTGAGGATTAACCGCCACCTCCACACTATGCTTCTTTCCCCTGAATTTAATGGGCAGGTTCAACAAAGGGTATTTTACGACATCCCCGTGAACACACCGCACCTTAACCTCGCGGCTTTTACCCCCTGCCCCGAGACGAACCAGGCTTTGGTGGATGGAGGTCTGGTTACAACCTGAATCCACCAAAGCCTGGTATGTACCCCCCCCAATACTCACGGGTATTTGGTACAGGCCAGCTGGACCAGGGGCAGCTCGCGGCTCGTCGGGGACCCGGATCATAGCTCCCACATCCATTACCGGACAACGATCTATGAAATGGTCCGGGTCCCCGCAGCGCCAACAAGCCGGCCCAGGCCTTCCCGCCACCCCAGTGGCAGGGAGTGGGCTCGCTAACTGGCGTGGAGAGATAGAGGCAGGTGGGTTGGTGTAGGGGTGGCTGCCCGGCTCCAGCGCGGCGGACCTGCCGGCCAAGGTTCCCCCTCCATCAGTCGGTCCGGCCGCGTAGCTTCCGCGTCCCCGGGGCCCTCCCCTCCACGGTATCGGGGGACGGGTCCGTGGTGCTGGTATGGGCCGGGTTGCGGGGGTAGGGAGAGAGACCGCTGGTAGCATTTCCCCGATTCCAGGGCACGCAACCAGGTGGTCTTCCGCCAGCTGGATGGCCGAGTCCAGCGACGTCGGACGGTGGCACTGGACCCAGGCCGCTGTTCTCCGGGGCAAACAGGTCGTGAATTGCTCCAGCACCACCTTATCCACGATACCCGCGACGTCGCTACTCCCGGCCATCAGCCATTTGCGGCAGGAGTCCCGGAGCTGCTGAGCTAGCAGGTAGGGCCGGCCGGTTTCCGCCAACCCCAGCGATCGGAACCGCTGGCGATACTCCTCAGGGCTCCGGCCGACCCGCTGCAAGATGGCCTTCTTCAGCTCAGCGTACACCAGGAGATTCTCCGGCGGCAACTGCTGCGCCGCCACCTGGGCCTCTCCAGACAGGAGCGGGAGTAGATGTAGGGCCCACTGATCCTCCGGCCAACCCCTCGCTACCGCTACCCGCTCAAAGAGACCAAGGAAGGCCTCAGGATCATCGTGTGGGCCCATTTTCTGGAGGACCAGGTCGGCGCGAGGCCCCGTCCGAACCTCCCGATGTACCCAGCTCCGGAACGACTCACGGTCCTCTTGCTGAGCCAGGAGGACCGCCTGGAAACGTACATCCTGGTCCTCCCTGAGCTGCAGCAATGCTCTGTGTTGTTCCTGATGGAGGACCGCGAGTGACGAAATCACCTCCGCAAACGGCGAACCGGACGGACCAGACCCCCCGGCCGCGGCACTCCTACTTCCTTCCATCCCGGTTTTCGGCACGTGTGTAACAAGACTTCAAAGGACTCGGAAGGAAGAGGCTGAAATCAGGGTAGAGCTGACGACTACGTACTTTATTAAATAACAAATCCACAAGCGCTGTACGCGCCTAAATCAAACACACCCTCTCTCGAGGGTAAGAACAGTCTTTTCTCGTCAGAGCTTCCCGCTCACAATCCTCTGCTCACTCGCCCGAACTCTCTCTCTCGTCTCCAGCCGTCAGCTCCCGGTCTCTCTCCCCGAATGTCTCTGACTCGCTGCTTTTAAGCCCCTCCACGCCAGTTACTGGAACAAGGCACAGGTGTTCATTATTTGTGCGAGCGCCACTCACTCACCGCTCGTCTCCCCACTCTCTCTCCCGCTGCAGACTTCGCTGAACCACGCCCACCTTGCCACAACGTGGTTCAAATCCAGGAAGCTCTTTATGATGTTTTATTAACAAGGTTCAAGGAGGAGCAAGTGCAGATAATTAACTCGGCTGGCTTTCAATTAGCAATCACAGCACTCATCCTATCAGCCCTATAAATAGTCAAGCCGCCTCACCTCCATTCTCTCGAATGTCTCTCAACATTACTTCTAAGTGAATGCAAACAGCGGAATGTATCAGTATACCTGACCAGTGCTTAAGTGCAAGATCTCCCTCGTCTCTTACCCCAGCCGTAAATGCTAACTCTCTGAGCGTAAATCGTGTTCGACACATACAGATGCGCGCAACAATTTGAAGATATAACAGCATTTTTGCATACTTGAGAACTTTTGGTTGACGTGACATGCTCACTCTCTGTGTCTCTCTGCTCACGCATACAGCTAGGCATCATGCACACGCTGGCTACACGCTGTCTGCTCAGGTATCACCTACACAAGAATTCATCACAATCTATTAATCGTAATGATTGTTGTAAACCTTTGAAACCTCAATGAACGCACAATGGTCTGTTATTGTAGTGGCATTTCTACGCTCAAGCATTTTGCCATGCGAAACAAAACATCATCGCATACCTGCCAGTCATATGGGCTCTTGGGCGGTCCCTGGCCAGAAAGCGGACAAAATCCCCAGATCTTCAGTATAAGGTCCGTCTACACAAGACTACATTTGATCACAACCACGTCCCTATCAATCCCGTGCTCCTGCCCTCACGAGAAATGGCCTCCGGTCATCAGGCCGCAGTAGCAGGCCTGCGGCAAGCCCAGGCCATGCCCCAGACTCCGCCGATGCTAGCCCCTGACTGCAACCTTCCCAGCGCCATGCTGGCCCACATCGCCTCAGCATGCCTCCGCTGGTGGCGCAGACCTATATTTAGCCTTCTCCTTCTTCCTCTTTTAATCCTCTGCCCTGTCCATGGCCCGATGCGCCTCCGTCGAACTCTAGTGCAAGGCTGCCTCCGCTTGCGGCACAGGCCCTGGCTGCCTCCCCTCCTGATTTTCCATCTGCCCTTGCCCAAGGAGCCGACCAAAGCGTGAGGCTGCCTCTACACACGGCTCCGGCGGCCACCTTCCGACTTTTCTTCCACCTTGCCCCAGGAGCTGACCCAAGCGCGAGGCTGCCTCTGTTAGTGGCACATGCCCTTGCTGCCTCCCCTCCGGATTACACCCAATTACTCAATTTGCCCCACAGGAACCCGTTATCTCCTTCTCCTGCCCACCGCAGCAGACTCCTCGACTTTAAAAGCCAGTATAGCCGCTCCCGCAGGGGCCCGTGCTTCCACCACATGCTCTGCCGCATCAGAAACCACTCACTTGAAGTCAGTATTGCCGAAGCAACCACCCCCGCAGGGGCCCGTGCTTCCATCTCGTGCTCTGCCGCAGCAGACACCTCTCCTCCAGAAGCCAGTATCGCCACAGCGACCGCCCCCGCAGGGGCCAATGCTTCCATCTTGTACTCTGCCGCAGCACACACCACCCAAAACGAAGCCAGCGACCACCCCTGCAGGGACCTCTCTATCATTTCCCCACTGCCGCAGCAATACCACTCCAGCAGGAGCCTTCCTATCCCTTCCCAACTTCCACAGCAGCGCTCGCTTCCGCAAGAGCCCAGTAGTGTTGTTTTTGGCGGCCTGTTTTAATTTTAGTTTTAGTCTAATCTTTGTGTCAAGCTGTCATTTTAGTTATTATTAGTTTTAGTCACGTTCATAATCTTTTTAGTCTAGTCAAGTTTCAGTCGACTAAAAGTCTGAGCATTTTAGTCTTATTTTAGTCAGAATTATCCATGACTATTTTCATCTAGTTTTAGTCGACGAAAACTGATGACATTTTAGTGTAGTTTTAGTCAATGAAAATTGTATTTTAGTCTCTTTTTAGTAATGTAATTCTATTTAACCCAGTCAATATAGTATAAGTACCTAGTAGTATAGACGAAACCAATTTAAAAAAGTTCAATTTAACGGGACTTTTATTTTGACGGGTCTTCGGGAAGACGCTTGAGTTTTGTGTTTGCTGATAGCTTCACTCAAACAGTAAACGCTTGTAAAATAAACTCTCAGAGCAACTCTGGAGATGAAGTTCTTGTGTTCATGTCCTCATACAGAGCAGACGCAGATAAATCCTCGACCATCACTCGTGTTGTATGTTAAACTGTGCACATAATTCACGCAGACACGCAGAACAGGCAGATGACATTTAAATAACAGGATTCCGCTCCGCATCTAGGTTAAAGCATCAGACGAAATAACGTTATAACATTTCGTCTCGTCTCGTTTTGGTCAACGAAAATGAAGAGACATTTTAGCATAGTTTTTATTTTGTAAACCACATTTAGTCTCGTTTTTATTCGTCAACAATATTGCATTATACATTTTATTATAGTCATCGTCACATGACCGGCATTTACGTTGCGTCTCGTTTCGTTTTCGTCACGTGATAAAGGTTCGTTGACGACCATATTTCGTCATAATTTTCATTGACGAAAGCAACACTAGAGCCCAGTACCCTTCTCTGAGGCCACTGCAGCCTCTACTTCCTTCGCTCCCCCAGGAGCCTTAACCTTTACTCCGCACTGCCGCAGTAGTGCCCGCTTCACTAGAATCCTCATCTTCCTTCCTCATCGCAATAGACATGCTCGCCCCCATAGAACCCTCAACGGTGGTCCGCTCCAAGCTGGGCCAGCACCTTGCCAACTCAAGCCAGCCTCTTTTGGGGGATACGTTGCTCCAGCTGCTGTATCTTTTTGTGGGTATGCTCCGGGTTCGGACACTCTCTCCGGTCAAGGGGTTCCGGGAGAATCACTGAGCTCGGAGCCCTCGCCCTGGGACAGCACGGCAAATACACATACTATCCGTCCCACTTTATTATCTGTGAGGCGAATTCGTGAACCACTGATCATCTACCCTATCATGATTCTGAATTCTCTAAAATGCCCCAAGCCAATTGTGTGTCTTGTGGCCAGAAAATGCCCCTTCAGATGTTGGCTTTACACGCAGAGGAATGTTCAGAGATTTTAGAAGACTCCTTTTGATGATGTTCAGGTCACAGATGCCGCAGAGTCATATGGGGCAGTTATAATTTCACATTTTCCTAATGAAAAAACTGTTACATCTGTGTTTTAATATTGAGTGCATTAACCTTTCCTAAATGCTTACATTTGTTTTACAGACTTGCCCCATTTGCCAGACAGCGATACTCACTGATTTTCTCCAGACCCATGTTAATTTATGCATTGACATGTAATAATACTTAAAGAGTACATTCCTCGAGATCATAAAAAATACATTTCATGAAGTGTTTAATTTTGCCGTGTTTGAATGTAAGCAATCTGCCAAGTTGTAAATCCGAAGGTGAACGAATAACAAAGTTATTAGCTTATAAAAAAGGTAATCGACTCTGAATCACGCGAACAAGCCATGACCTGTCCGAATCTTTAACCACAATGTACCTACGTCACTAGAAAAATCCCCGCCTACTGACTGCGAAAACTTAACTCTCTCCTCCCCAAACACTGTACTAGCTCGTTCGTGACGTGTGCATCATGTCTAAGAGAAGCTGTGTTCTATGTAGTGAAACTAAGTCAGTCTTATTTTCACTACCAAAGGAAGAACTTCTGAGGAAAAAATGGTTACTATTTATTTTTCAAACGACACCAAAGGAGTATAAACCGAACGTTTTACTTTGCGCGCGTCATTTTACCGAAGATTGCTTCATCAATCTTGGCGCCTTTACTGCAGGATACATTAAACGTCTTTCCTTAAAAGATGTTGCAATACCAACTTTATTTGGACCTGTAAGCTCCACCGAATCACAACCTGTAAGTGTGACTCTTTATTTTTGTCTTTACTTAAAATTAAATTTGTGTGACGTTATCTCATGTCTGTGTTTAGCTAACGTTACCGTTATTTTTGGGGTTGTTACTGTTTGTTTACCTAACGTTAGCTATAAACTCGTTGCGCTAATGTAAGTGTTCAACCATATTAACTCGCAAAGTCTTTATTTCAAGAACTGCGTGGTGTACTATAGTTATAATAACATCTGAAGATACGAACACCGTACACTGTATGCCGTGATAACTAACTGTTACAAGAGTAGTGTCTAAAACAGTCCTTTTTCTTACTGGCATCTGTATAAGGATTAAAGAATGATTCGTCAGACTCGGGCTCGAGCTGGTAAGGTAAAATCGACGCCATCTCTCTCTATACACTGTTAATATCCAACCACCTGCAAACCGTAATACAGCAGTAATGATAGGCGGTCCATTTGCGACACATGCTGAACGCGTTTGACCAATCACAGCAGACTAGACCATTTGACCAATCACAGCAGACTAGACCATCTGACCAATCACAGCAGACTAGACCATTTGACCAATCACAGCAGACAAGACCATCTGACCAATCACAGCAGACTACACTATCTGACCAATCAGATCAGACTACGCTGGCGGAAAGGCGGAGATTACACAGATGAATCGCGGAACGAATCATTTGAGAGTCAGTCAAGAAGTAAGGTAATAAAAACTACTTATTATTACGAAATAATAGTATTTTTACATCATGTATGTACATAAACTTGTTGTCGGACACTCCATAAACCAAAATAAGCCCTTAAAAATATTGAGGAATGTACTCTTTAAGATAACTTTTAAATCAATAAACTTGAAAAATTAACATATGTGATTTACTTTGTTTTCGAAATAAGAAATAGTCCAAGGGATCACACAAATGGCAGTCCCTATCAGACTGAAGATCTTCCTGGGCCATCATCAGCAGTGGAATCATCTGGATCCTTGGAGAGGTCCTTCAACTTTTAGAGGCAAAAACTAATTCAAAAGGGAACCTTTGAAATGTAACAATTATTATACTATTCTTACCAATAAATGGAAATAACCTAAGGGGCTAATTTACTCTTGTTCATACGAGAATGGCTGATCTGATTATTTTTTTTATTACTTTACTTCCTGATAGAATGGATGAGGATTTTAGATCCACGCATGGCATCTCTGCTGTTCTGCAGGACTCTGCTGAGAGAACAGAGCAAGGAAAAACCACTGTGTTTGTATTTAGATTTGAAAGATAGGCTTTGAGACCAAGACAGAGCCATATTATCTTTCTATAAGGCAAAGGGAGGCAACTGGGCTGCTCCACTAAAGTGCATATTACAAGGTGAATTTGCAGATTTATAGATTTTGTAACCCAAACATTTCTCTTTTATTTTTCTGTTTTACATTTGTTGCAGTGTTCTTTCATACAGTCTTTAATACTGTATTTGTAGATAATCTCCATTTAAATTAATTTAAAACATATTTTACAGGAGATGCAGCCATTGGTGAGGGGGTCAATAGACATCTCCTGAGTATGGCTGTTAAGAAGCTGAGGACTGGCTTTTCTCTGAATTTTGGTATTGATGCTGTTATTGGAATTGTTTTCAACTTTACTGTCTTAGTTGATGGAAAAAGGATAAAGAATTTATATTTAACACATTTAAATAATTTTTCAGGCATAGCAGATGTAACACTCCTGTTTAAGGGTGAACAGGATCACCTTGTTCCGTGTTGCAGTCAAACTCTGCTTGATAGTGATTTATAGAGCTCTGGAGGTCACGTGACCCATTCTCTTTACACCACTATATTGGCAGGCAAGGACAGCTGGGAGGGAATATTAAATGAATGGTGCCAGCATGAGTTTCAAAGAAACAGAGTTCACTGCGCACTTTAATTCAAAAGACATAGACATGTTCATAGCAAAACGTATGCGGGGCAGTGCAGATTACTTGGTGTATGATATTAAAGAACCACGAGAGCAATCGCGATTAGCTTGTTCAGGTGTGTTTTATCAGAGTTGGGGCCACTGTCGATATAAATGCTACAGCTGCTCTAGCGCTCTCCGGAATGCCTGCCAAAATGGCGAAGTTTAGATTGTGTGTCAACCTACCACTGGATGTATAAAGTACCTAAAAGCAATACTTGAGTAAAAGTACAAATACCTTGCCAGAAAATTACTTTGGTAGAAGTGAAAGTAACCTTTTAGAATATGACTTGAGTAAAAGTCTTAAAGTATGAGATAAATATTGTACTTAATTATCCAAAGTACTTTTTATATTAAATCTACTTAAGTATTTTTAAAAAAAGTTGAAGCAAACATTGTTAATAAAATTTTTATTTTTTAGCATAAAGACAAAAAATGGTGCTTACATAGAAATGTACAACTTTGAAAAAGCTCTGTCTCAAGCTCAGTAGTTTTATCAGGAACAACATGTTGCCAAATTGCTAAACTATAAAAATACAAGTTCAGAAACCACATCTTTATAACTTTATAAAAGGATAGTTTCCCTCCCACCCCTAACATTATCCCTCTAGAGAACAAATCTATCTGGCAATTTTCTTACAAAAACAACCCAGTCATTTAATAATTCATTGAAATTGAAAAATTTGCTGTTTATCTTGAAAAGAAGCAGCACATTAAAACCTTGTGTTGAAATAAACTGCAGAGAGCACCTTTTTGCACTTGCACGTTGAGCTTTAACCAATGATTGTTTCAGAATTGTCATGGTGACCCGATCGCCGCCTTGTCTATTTCAGTTTCTATGCTTTTATGTTGTAGTAACGAACATGCTTAGGGGAAATGTATCAAGTAAAAGTATACATTTTGTTCAGGAAATGTAGTGGAGTAAAAGTAAAAGTCTGCAGAAATATAAAGACTCCAATAAAGTAAAGATACTCCCAAAAAATACTTAAGTACTGTACTTAAGTATTTTTACTTTGTTACATTACAACACTGCAACCTACGGAGCTCTATTTGTGGTTGCTGGGTGCATGATAGGCCACTCATTTCTTCATGGTGGCCCTTTGCTTCCAGAATTAGTCCAGCCATAGTTCATGTGTTGACTGATGGTCCCATCGAGACTGCAAAGATTAAACTAGGGGATTGTCCAGATTTGGAACAAAGGCATACTGTCCAACTGGTAGGCAATAAACATTACTGTCAAGAATATTTAATATTTATTTAAGAACCATCTCAAATTACACTGTACATATGCAGTACACATATAGTACAAACTATAAAAAAGACTATTATTAAACTATATTATTATTTCCCTGTGTACCATGTGAACCCATACAGTTGAGTATATAGAATAATTATCTTATGTTGAGGTTTCTGGTGGTAATTAAAATAGAGCATTGTACTTAAATTAAATATGTTTTTATTAGTTGCAAGGTAACCATAAACTTTCTGAAGATGAAAAGGAGGAAGTCACCAGACTTGCTGTGTCATGGGACCTTGATGGGGAATTTTTTTGTCTGGTCAGTTCAAGGCCAATGATGGAATGCACTCATCCTAAAGCACTGAATGCCGTTAGCTGTCCAGTGTCGGTTCAGCAACAAGATGATAAAAATGTCCTTGTTGCCTCCTTCGCTGGTTGAGAGGATGCACCCAATACCGCCTCCTTCTGTCTCTCTGTAATCTGTCAAGTAGAACTTATGGTTATTGTTAATAAATGTGTGTAGGCTACAGCACAACCCTTATGAAAATTATAGAGTTTACAGTAGTAAAAGTGAAGTAAACATGATTTTTGGGTGTGTTGCTGACTAATTGGCAAACCAGTGGTTTCACTTCAGTAATCATATTTTAACCACGGTGTTTGTGTTAATCATGGTTTAACTGTAGTAACGTCTCGGTTACGGATGTAACCTCGGTTCCCTGATGGAGGGAACGAGACGTTGTGTCGAACCGACAGATGGGGTTCGTCCCTGAGAACCAATCGCTTCCGACTTCTTAGAAAAGGCCAATGAAAATTGGCGAATGAAATTTGCATGCCGGACTCCGCCCCCGGATATCCCGGTAAAAGGGAGACGGCGTGCCTCATTCATTCACCTTAGTTCTGAGGAGCCTGAGACCTCTCACGACTACTGCAATGGACAGCACGTGTTGTGGCAAGGAGGACACAACGTCTCGTTCCCTCCATCAGGGAACCGAGGTTACATCCGTAACCGAGACGGTCTCTCGGTCTTCTCATCGAGAAGAGCACCAGGATGAGAAGAGGCACCACTATAGGCTTATAGTCGCCTAGTGGCCAGGGCCCTAGCCTGAGTAGTGGTCTTAACCGCCGCAGGGGTTAGGCCACTCAGGATCTCCTCGTTCCGTCCAGGGGCCAGACATGGAGGTTCCAGAGGTCTAGCCCGTGATGCTATAACATGCCCTTCCCCTGGGAAAGCAGGTCCTTCGTCAGGGGAATCTGTCAGGAGGGAGCTGTCATCAAGAGCATTAGCTCCGAGAACCAAGTCCGGTTGGGCCAGTATGGCGCAACTAGTACACTTGATGCTCCTCTCCCTGACCTTGCACAGGGTCTGTGCAATGAGGCTCACTGGGGGAAAGACGTACTTACGCTTGTCCCATGGCCAGCTGTGCGCTAGAGCATCCGTGCCGAGGCAGGGAGTACCTTAGCGAGAAATGGGTGGTGTCCAGGGAGGCGAAGGGGTCTACCTGAGCCCGCCCGGACTGTACCCAATGAGCTGGCTGCGCGGGGGTGGAGTCGCCACTCTGCGCGAGGCGTCAACTGACGAGAGAGGACATCGGCTGTCTGGTTCAGGTCGCCTGGGATGTGTGGCTCGCAGGGATCTGCTCACCTGTGGACTCCACAGGAGGAGGCGCCGGGCGAGTCGTGTTAGCTGCCGTAAGCGAACGCCACCCTGGCGGTTTAAAACGGTACGGCAGTTGTGCTGTCCGACCGGACCAGCACGTGCTTGTTCTGCACGAGAGGTTGTAACCCCTTCAGTGCGGGTAGCACATCCAACAACTCTAGGCAATTTGATATGCCTGCGCAGGCAGGGGCCCGTCCATCACCCCGACACTGCGTGCCCGTTGCACACGGCACCCCAACCCTGCAGGGAGGCGTCTGCGACCCTGACGCGTCTCGACCTGCCCGAGAGGGACCCCCGTCCATAGAAAGGTCATTGAAGACCAAGGGGTTAGGGTGCATGGGCAGAAAGCGTAATCACCATCCGCCTGCTGCCGGTGTGCCACGCTCTCCAGGGAACTCGACTCTGTAGCCAGTGTTGGAGCGGTCTCATGTGCATCAACCCGAGGGGTATCACCACCGTCGAGGATGCCATGTGCCCAGGAGCCTCTTCCTGCTGACTGCTTGCCCCAAGCAGTTCAACACTGACTGAGCGCAATCGCGCTGTAATGGAGACAGAGTTGAGTTCCATACCAAAAAAGAGGATGCTCCGCACAGAGGAGAGCTTGCTCTTTTTCGGTTGACCTGTGGTCCCAATCGATCTAGGTGCTGAAGCACTAGGTCCCTGTGTGTACATAACAGATCTCATGAGTGTGTCAAATGAGCCAGTCGTCGACATAGTTTAGTACCCGCACACCTCTCTCCCTGAGGGGAGTGAGGGCGGCTTCCACGATCTTCGTGAAGACTCGTGGGGACAGGGACAGACCGAAGGGGAGGACTCTGTACTAATATGCCTGACCCTCGAAAGCGAACCGTAGGAACGGGCGATGACGAGGGAGAATCGAGACATGAAAGTAAGCGTCCTTCAGGTCGATTGCCATGAACCAATCCTGACATCTGACGGATGCCAGGATGCGCTTCTGCGTGAGCATCCTGAACGGCAGCTTGTGCAGGTGTCTGTTCAGGGTACGCAGATCTAGGATGGGGCGCACCCCCCCGCCTTTTTTGGGGACGATGAAGAAAGGGCTGTAAAACCCCTTGGACATCTCGGCTAAGGGGACGGACTCGATCCGTAGTACGGGAGCACCCTGACCGAGGTGATGAGGATGCCCCGAAACTTGGGCGGGTTTCTGGCGAACTGGATCGCGTAGCCGAGACGGATCGTACTTCTCAGCCACCGTGACGGTGTGGGAAGCTCGAGCCAAGCTCCCAGGGACCGTGACAGGGGGACTAAGGGAACGATCTGCTTCATCGACCCCCCGGGGGGGTGGTTCGATGGCTGGCACTGCGGGTCTCTCGCCGGGGAGCCCCCTGCTGGTTTGCCTGCCTGGCGATGCAGGTCCCCGCACCGTCGATTTGAGAGTGCTGAGGGCTGCAAAATACATTCAATGTTGCGCCTCGCCAAGACGCAACGTCGAGTGGCCGAACACCGTCTGACAGAGGGTGAGAGCGGCTGTGAAGAACACCCAGGGAGATAGGAAACTCTTTTTGTGAAAAAGTGGGCGCTAGGCCCCCGTGGGCCTTCTTCCTAGAAGGTTGTTGACGGGGTGGTGGTCTCCCCTTCGACGCCCTCTTCCGGGGTGCCGCCTGGGTAGGGGCGCACTGGAACCGGAGCTGGCTTCGAAGGGGGCCGGGGCTGCTGGGAAGCAGAGGCCGCACGGGAACTCGAAGGCCTATGGGCGGCCGAGTCTCGGCGGGGAAGAATATGGCTAATCGCCTCCATCTGCTTCTTCACCGTTGAGAACTGCTGAACGAAGTCCTCGACAGTGTCACCAAACAGCCCACCCTGCGCAATGGGCGCGTCGAGAAAGCGGACTTTCTTGGCGTCGCTCATCTGCGCAAGGTTGAGCCAGAGATGGCTCTCCTGGACCATCATGGTGGACATCGCCCGACCCAGGGCCCGCGCGGTCACCTTGGTCGCCCTTAGAGCGAGGTCGGTGGCAGTGCGGAGTTCCTGCATTAACCCCGGGTCGGTCTTACCCTCGTGGATCTCCTTCAACGCCTTGGCCTGATGGACCTGCAGGATGGCCATGGTGTGGAGAGAGGAGGCAGCTTGGCCCGCGGTAGTGTAGGCCTTTGACACCAGCGATGCTGAAGTCCTACACGCCTTGGACGGGAGTTTCGGTCGACCTCTCCAGGTGGACGCCTCCTGCGGGCACAGGTGCACCGCGACTGCACGTTCCACCTGGGGCACGTCGACGTAACCCCTAGCCGCCCCACCATCGATGGAAGAGAGAGCGACGGAACCGGTTTGACGTGTACGCGCCGAAAAGGGGGCGTTCCACATCTTCGCCAGTTCCTCATGCACCTCCGGGAAAAATGGAACCGGGGTTGGGCGCGGCTTGGAGTCGCGCTCAGAGCCCAAGAACCACGTATCCAACCGTGAGTGCTGGGGGAGAGGCACCGGAGTACACTCTAACCCAATGCACACAGCGGCACGGGAAAGCATGGCCGACATCTCGACATCCGCCTTCTCCTGAGCTCGAGGGAGCTGCAGAGAGTCGTCGGGATCGGATGCCAGCAAATCGCCCTCCGATGCTGCGATGGACATCTCATCCTCATCACGCATCGTGTCCGACTGTGTGAAGGAGGACGCTGACGGTGTGGCACCGCCAGCTGGGGAACAATGAGGCGAGCGAGACGGGGTGCGAGCGGTCCGCGAGCACTTGGCTGACGGATAAGCGCTCGCAGAAATCCCCATATCACCCTCGCCGCTCGCCTTGGCGAACGGAATGGCCTTAGCCATCCTCGTCACAGCCAGGGAAGCAGGGCAAGATGAGTCCACGAAGGCTGTCTCAGCGTGTTGGACCCCCAAACACCTGACACAGACATCGTGCTTGTCCCCATCCTCGATGAGGACACCGCACCCAAGAGAACAGCGGGACATGCCACGCTGGAGAAATTAGCTCTTTTAGAATGCAGACGGTGACTCACCGTCTGCAGGCTCGAACACCTCTGGAACCGCCGAGACACCCAGGGGAAGTCGCTGCAGGAAGGGACAGTCCGCTGCACCACGTCGTAGAACCGGCAATGTAGAGCTTTTGCTAAGCAGCAAGAGAAGATCTTCATAACCGAAGGCTCCGAAGAACAAAAGGTGAATGAATGATGCACGCCGTCTCTATTTTATACCCGGATGTCCGGGGCGGAGTCCGGCATGCAAATTTCATTTGCCAATTTTCATTGGCCTTTTCTAAGCAGTCGGAAACGATTGGTTCTCAGGGACGAACCCCATCTGTCGGTTCAACACAACGTCGAGAGACCGACAGAAAGGGAAAGCTCGATCTCCTCTACATTTCAGTCTGGACTGGGGGACTAAAAGGAGATTTTGAGCGCAGGAACGTAGGCTTCTAGTGGGGGTATAAAAGTGCAGAAGCTCTGACAGATATCTAGGGCTTGTTTGTGTAAAGACTTGTAAACCAATAAAAGAATTTTAAAAACTATTTTGGATTGAACGGGCAGCCAGTGGAGGGCCCGCAGAATAGGGGTGATGTGGTCATATTTGCGGCTATTTGTAATAAATCTTGCATCTTGCAGCAGCATTCTGAACCAGTTGTAAGGGGATGATATGTGACTGAGCAATACCACAATACAATGAGTTGCAGCAGTCTAAGCGTGATGTGATAAAAGCGTGGATGGCACTAACATTGTAGCGTTTAAAAGGTGTTTGTTTTTAGACAGCAAGCGGAGTTGGTAGAATCTGGAGCCAATTACAGAGGAGATGTGCTTGTCTAATTTTAATGACCCATCAAAGTGGACTCCCAAATTGCGCACACGAGAAGATCTGAAGGCTGATAAGATGCCCAGATCTAGGCTGGAAGCCTGAGAATGAGCAGATGGGCTAAAAAAATCACCTCTGTATTATCTTCATTTAACGTTACATTTTTTTGACCTAGCCAGATTTTAACCTCATCTATGCACCTTAATAGGGTACTAGCTGAAGGATCATTCCTGTTAATAGGTAGATAAATCTGGGTATCGTCAGCATAAAAATGAAAGGACACCCCATGCCGTCTAAAAATGGAGCCAAGAGGAAGCATGTACAAGGAGAAAAGGGAGGGCGCCAATATCGAGCTTTGAGGTACGCAGTTTTAAAGTCAGACGTGTCTCTCTGTGGATGCGTCTCTCCGTGCGGCACAAGTTGCGCAGTTTTAAAGTCAGACGTGTCTCTCCATAGATGCGTCTCTCCGTGCGGCACAAGTTTCGCAGTTTTAAAGTCTGACGTGTTCTGCATGCATCTCTTCATGCTGCGCAGTTTTAAAGTTTAAAGGGGAGGGGTGTTTTAAATGACAAAATTAAAGATTATATTAGTAAAACCCATTTTGTGGCGTTTGCACTTTGCAAAGTACATAATAGGCTAAATACCCTGATTTGGTGGTTTATTTAGTTCAGAGGTGGGTAACGAAGTACATTTACTTGAGTACTGTACTTAAGTACATTTTTTGAGTATTTGTACTGAAGTATTACTTTTTCTGTTTACTTTTTACTGTATTTCACTACATTTGAATGACAAATATCTAGCTATTTTAGCATATGTAAATGTGTTATTAGTGATGACTATAATCTATTACACTGATTTCAATACATTGTCTATGAAATTTTTGTTTAGGCTACTATGTAGCTATCGTTTATGTGGTGCTCATAAACTAAACCTTTTTCTCATTGACCAGTATTAATGGGTGGGTCAAGAAGTGACGTAACCCACTAAAATATATTCTGAAGTGTGATAGTAACAGTTCCCTTTCTGTCGGTCTCTCGACGTTGTGTCGAACCGACAGAATGGGGTTTGTCTTGAGAGCCTATCATCTTCTTTGCACAGGACTATGGCCCTGCCGTCCGCTACGGCAAGCAGCGAGGGTGATATGAGGATTACTGTGAGCGATAATCCGCCAGCCACGGGCTCACGGACCGTTCACACCTCGTCTCGCTCGTCTGACCGTTCCCCAGGAGACGGTCCGCCGTCTTATTCCTCAATCGGGACACTCACTGAGGACGGGGACGGACACAATGCCTGCTTCCAGTACGCTGGGGCAGACGTTGTGGATACGTCCTGCCCGCACTGCGGGCGGTGACGATTCAGACGTTGCGTCACGGGTGGCTGTGCTCCTACGGGACTCAGCCACCACCTCGTTTGCTCCCCGTTCCGTGGCGGCAGGACTACGGCCCTGCCGTCCGCTACGGCAAGCAGCGAGGGTGATATGAGGATTACTGTGAGCGATAATCCGCCAGCCACGGGCTCACGGACCGTTCACACCTCGTCTCGCTCGTCTGACCGTTCCCCAGGAGACGGTCCGCCGTCTTATTCCTCAATCACGTATTCGGACACGATGCGTGATGATGAGAGTTCTCTTGCAGCATCGGGGGGTGACGTACTGCCATCCGACTCCGATGATTCCTCGGGCTCCCTCCCTCGGGGGGTCGAGCCCAGGAAGAAGCGGACGTCGAAATGTCAGCCATGCTTTCCCGGGCCGCCGTGAGTGTTGGGTTGCAGTGCCCGCACTGCCTCTCCCGGCGTTCGCGGCTGGCTACATGGCGCCTCGGGTTTGAGCGCGGCTCCAAGCCGCGCCCGCCCCCAGTGCCGTGTTTACCGGAAGTGCATGAGGAACTTTGTAAGACCTGGAACGCCCCTTCCGGCACGTTTCACGTCAAACAAAGTTCTGTCACCCTCTCTTCCCTCGAGGTTGAGACAGCTGGAGGATGCGTCGGTGTCCCCCAGGTGGAGTTTGCCGCCGCGGTGCACTCGTGCCCGTAGGTGGCGGCCACCTGGGGGGGCTCGACCTAGACTCCCGTCCAAAGCATGTGGTGTCTCGGCATCTCTGGTGTCGAGAGCTTACATTGCGGCGGACCAAGCTGCCTCCTCTCTCCACGCTATGGCTCCTGCCAGGCCAGGGCGTTGAGAGAGCTCCACGAGGGTAAGACCGACCCAGCGCTTATGCAGGAACTCCGCGCCGCCACCGACCTCGCTCTACGGGCGACCAAGGTGACCACGCGGGCCCTGGGTCGGACGATGTCCACACTTGTGGTCCATGAGAAACTCCTCTGGCCGATCCTTGCGCAGATGAGTAACGCTAAGAAGGTCCGCTTTCTCGACGCACCCGTCTCGCAAGGGGGGGGCTGGTTGGTGTTACTGTCGAGTGAGGCCTCCCCGGAGGATTCTCGACAGTAAAGAAGCAGTCCTCCGTGCCGCGACTCGGCCGCCTCGGCCGTTGAGTCCCGTGCAATGTCTGCTTCCCGGCAGCCCTGGTTCTCTTCGACGCCCTCCAGCTCTGGCGCCCCCCACTCAAGCGGCCCCCCCTGGAGGCGACAACGAAGAGGAGACCATCGCCCCATCAGGCCGCGGCGAAGTGGCCCTCATGGGAAGACCTCAGGAGGATCGAGGCTACCATTGGGACCGACCCCAGCCACATCGCTGGGTAGTCGGATAGGGACGGATCCTGCCCCATCTCTCCATCTGCTGGCCCCCTCCGACTCTCCATCTGCTGGCCCCCACTTACTCTCTAAGGAGAGTTTCCTCTCTCTCGGGGTTATCACAGCCGCTCCCACCCTCTGCACGACGGTGAACGGCAAACTCGACGTTGCGTCATGGTGAAGCGCAATGTCGAGTATAAACACCAGCCCTCAGCACTCTCAGTCAGACAGTGCGTTGAGCTGCGCAGTCACCAGGCAGGAAAAACAGCAGAGCTGATCTCCTCCCCGGGGGACCTCCCCCGGCAAGGAATCCGTACTGCTAGCCATCGAACCACCCCCCGGGGGGACGATGAAAAAGATTGTACCTTTAGTTCCGTCTCATTTCTGGGAGCCTGTCCGGCTTCCCAGACTGTCAGGCTGGCTAGGGAAGACGATCCGTCTCAGCTATGCGATCCAGTCGCCTCACGCCCGTCAAGTTCAAGGCGATATACCTCAGTCAGAGGATATTCCCGTACTTTGGGCCGAGGTCACCACCCTTCTGGTGAAGGGAGTGATCAAGCCCGTCTCACCAGCCGAGATGTGCAACGGGTTTTACAGCCTGTACTTCATTGTCCCCAAGAAAGGCGAGGGGTTGCGCCCTATCTTGGGTCTGTGTGTTCTGAACAGGCACCTACACTATAGCTGCCTTTCAGGTTGTTCACGCAGAAGCGCATCCTGACGTCCGTCAGGTGTCAGGACCGGTTCATGGCAGTCGACCTGAAGGACACGTACTTCATGTCTCGATCCTCCCTCGACATCGGCCGTTCCGACGGTTCGCGTTCGAGGGACGGGCTTATCAGTACAGGGTCCTCCCCTTCGGTCTGTCCCTGTCTCCACTACTCTTTACGAAGGTCGTGGAAGCCGCCCTCCTTCCCCGTAGGGAAGGGGGTGTGCGGGTACTAACTATCTCGATGACTGGCTGAAGTTTTGGCACACAGAGATTGTGACGCGGCTCAGTGCTGTGGCGTTTTCGATAGGAACCCCATTCTGTCGGTTCGACACAACGTCGAGAGACCGACAGAAAGGGAATGTCTTGGTTACGGATGTAACCTCGGTTCCCTGATGGAGGGAACGAGACGTTGTGTCCCTCATGCCACAACACTGGCCGCCCACCCCAGCGGTCGGGGGAGGATGCTTTAAGCTCCTCAGACCAAAGGTGAATGAATGAGCACGCCGGCTTCCCTCTTATACCCGGACATCCGGGGAGGAGCCCGGCATGCAAATTTCATTCGCCAATTTTCATTGGCCTTTTCTAAATACTCAGAAGATGATAGGTTCTCAAGACAAACCCCATTCTGTCGGTTCAACACAACGTCTCGTTCCCTCCATCAGGGAACCGAGGTTACATCCGTAACCAAGACGTTTTTGGGACCACAATATGGGGAAAAAAGCGTTGTACTATATAAGAGAATGGTTTGTTCATTTCAAAACTTGGGAATTTTGTAGAAAAATATTGACTAATCTGCTTAGTTAATATAAAATAGCTTTACAATCTCCTCAACTTTTAAGGTTCAAAGTGGTATCTGCATGGACTGTCAGTGGAGAGAAATGATTATGGATTTGGAGTGACATGAGGGTGAGTAAATTATGACAATTAACAACACCCTTTAAAATGTAGCCATGCTTAAGTTGTAAATTGCTGATTAATTTCATGTTTTTTTCCAGAAATTGTTAAGCTTGATTGATCCTGAAGTGCCTATGTGTCTACCTCAAAAAATACCTGAGACACTCATCAAAGAATATGTGGTAAGTGTATGTCAACCTACTCCTTATGTTATAAATGTCTTGAAGATAAATTTAAAATAAAGGATAAATAAAGTTCTCATTGGCATCACAGTCTAGCTTATGCCCGTTTTTGTATAGTGTGCAGTACGGCTGGAACGATTCCTCTTGTAATTCTAATACAAAAAATCTTCGAGTCAAATAAATAAAATGGGAAGAACTGTGAAAAACACTGAAAATGTGTATATTTAAATTTGCAGCAATTCAATAGCTTTGTTTTCTAGCATACCACTCGAGCATCATAATTTTCAGTGCTTGCATTTTTAATTAGTCCAGAAACCAAAAATGCCACTGGGAAGAATCGCAATACATTTAGGTTGGTTTGCTGGCTTGCAGGTTTACAAAAGTAGCCTTGGCAAACTTGAAGGGCATTCATGGTGAGTCGAGTACATTTTATGAAACCTGTGCAAACCTGTTCTAAAAATGTTCCATAATTTTACAAATATACATTTAAATGAATCTACATATATAAAATGTCAGAGTTTGCAAAACAACATGCTTTAAAAATTTCTGAATGAACTGACTAGTATTAGTGTGTTTTGTCCGAGTTAAGTAATAAAAAGTTGTTACTCTTCCAGTGTTTTTATATCGACTATGCATTCCATTATTCTGTTAAACTGCTGTTTCGTGAGGCTTTGAGGAAATATTAAGTTGAGTGTCATCAGCATAGTGAAAGCTAACTCTGTGTCGCTTTATTATATCTCCTAGAGGTAGCATGTATAATGCGAAAAGCAGAGGCCCTAAAACTGAGCCATGTGGTACACCGTACTGGACTTGTGATTTGCATGACACCTCATTGTTTATTGCTACAAATTGAAAACGGTCAGATAAGTAGGATTTAAACCATTTCAAAGCTATTCCATTAATGCTGACGTAATTTTCGAGTCTATGCAAGAGTGTGCTCTGGTCAATAATGTCAAATGCAGCACTAAGGTCTAGCAGCATCAATAACGAGATACAGCCATGGTCAGACGCCAAAAGCAGATCATTTGTAACTCTGATCAAAGCAGTCTCTGTACTGTTCTTCTTTGATGTCATTCCTTTGGATGAAGGAACATAATTGAGTTGAAACTACTTTTTCCAGTACTTTAGAAATGAAAGGTATATTCGATATAGGTCTGTAGTTAACACGTTCTTTAGGGTCGAGTTGTTGTTGTTTTTGACAAGGGGCCTTGTAACAGCCACCTTATATGCTTTAGACACTTGTCCAAGTGTCGGAGAAGAGTTAATAATGCTAATAAGAGGATATATAATTTCTGGGAGCATGTCTTTCAGTAGATATAGGGTCTAGCATGCGTGTTGTTGATTTAGATGATCTAATGATTTTAGACAGTTCACCGTGATCTACGGTAGAAAAAAATTGCTCCTTATGGGAGCTGTAGTTAGTTGTTTGATCAGCTACTGTAGCCTCTGGTTGCATAGTTTATATTTTTCTCTAATATCATCGATTTTATTTGTGAAGTAGTTCATAAATTCATCACTGCTATGCTGATATCTGTCATGAACGGTGTGGAAGAACCCAATTGCAGGCAGCAGTTTGAAGGGGTTAACACAAACATTTATTCTTTAACAAAGACAAAACAAAAACCCACGATGGGGTGACAATATGCTGTAAACAAAAGTATATCAAAGGATAAACAGAAAACTTTCCACGAGGGGGCAAAACGAGAACTATAAATCATAAACCAAACCAAAACTCACGAAACAGGCAAGGCAGGGTAAAACAAGGCAGGAACACAAGGCTTTCACAGATGTATAATGGCACACAGGAAACACAGTGAATACACTGAAATCACTGAATACAATGAACCGACTGAATACACAGCTCACACGCACGAACACCACACACAATTGTCACGCCAGAAGGATGGGAGTCAAAAGCAGGGGTCACAAAATATACTTTATTTACAAAAAAGCAGACTTTCACAATGTGGTAATCAAAAAACGGACCAGAAGAAGGACACAGGGGCTCGAGCGCTCGGCCGGGGAATGCAAGAGAGAGCTAAGAGAGTCTAGGTGAAACACCTGGAACAACCCCGAAGGGAGAGAGCAGCTCGTCCACCCGCGGCATGGGGTAGCCATCAAATGAAGAGACCTCATTTAGCTTGCGGTAGTCATTACAGAACCGGAGGGTGCCGTCTTGCTTTGGGACCATCACGATCGGGCTGGACCACGGGCTACGGGAGGCTTCGATGACCCCTAGTTGAAGCATCCGTTGTACCTCCTCTTCGATAGCCTGGCGACGGGCTTCCGGTACGCGGTAGGGCCGTTGCCGCACGACGACTCCCAGGGCCGTGCGAATCTCGTGTTGGATGACCTGAGTCCTCGTTAGTCTCTCTGTGGAGTGCAAGCTCCCCGAGTGTGAGGCGTGTGTGGCTTATATGCCCGGCTGCTAATCGGTCTCAGGTGTGTGCGATTAGCTGCCGGGCCGTTCCCCTGGCGACGCTGATCCAGGATCTCTACCCCCGTCACACTTGCGGCTGATGTACGTGACAGGGTGTTCCTCCCCTTCCTGGACCTGGGACAGGACGGCTCCCAGGCCTGTATCGGAGGCGTCCGTCTGTAGGATAAACGGGCAGCTGAAGTCCGGGGCGTACAGGACCGGAGACGAGGTGAGAGCTCTCTTGAAGGCCTGGAACGCCGCCTCCGCCTTGGTCGTCCAGTCCAGGGTCTCCGGTTGCCCTTTCTTCGTCAAGTCTGTCAGGGGGCTGGCTATCGAAGAGAAGTGTGGAATAAAACAACGGTAGTAGCCCGCCAACCCCAGAAATGCACGTACCTGGGTCTTGGTCGTCGGCCGGGCTGCCGACCTCACCGCTTCCACCTTCCTTTCCTGTGGCCTGATGAGTCCCCGGCCGATCTGGTAACCCAGATACTTGGCCTCGGTAATACCAAGGTGGCACTTTCTCGGGTTGGCTGTGAGCCCAGCCCGTCGCAGCTCGTCGAACACCCTCCGGAGTCGCTCGAGGTGTTCTTCCCAGCTTTCGGCGTGGATTACCACATCGTCGATGTAGGCTGCGGCGTATTGATGGTGGGGTCGCAGCACGATATTCATCATCCGCTGGAATGTCGCTGGAATGAACGGTAGGACTCGGTACTGCCAGTGGCCGCTGGGGGTGCTGAAGGCAGTCTTTTCTTTGGCTTCAGCTGATAGCGGCACCTGCCAGTAGCCTTTGGTGAGGTCCAGGGTTGAGATATACCAAGCCCTACCGAGGCGGTCGAGCAGTTCGTCCACCCGCGGCATGGGGTACCCATCAAACGATGACACCTCGTTGAGTTTGCGGTAGTCGTTGCAAAACCGGAGGGTGCCGTCTTGCTTGGGGACCATTACGATCGGGCTGGACCACGGGCTGCGGGATGCCTCGATGACCCCTAACTGAAGCATCCGTTGTACCTTCTCTTTGATAGCCTGCCGACGGGCTTCCGGTACATGGTAGGGTACCTCGATGATGGGCATCGGGATCAGCGGGCTGGGGGGTGGGTGCCGAGGTGATGTCCGCTGGCATGTGGGGCAGCTCTGGCAGAAGCTCTTGACGTCTGCGTCGATCCCTGGCCAGTTGAACCGATCCCTGATTCTCTGCAGCGTGTTCTGGGCTCCCAGGTGCCCTGCCATAGGGTGAGAGTGGGCCAGCTCAAGCACAGCTTCCGTCTTGGTCCTCCGCACTACTAAGAGACGTTTAATCTCCCCTTCTCCTTCCAGTACTCGCACCTGACTCCAGCAATGTTTCAACCGATCGTCCTCCCGTTGCTCTCGGCCAAACGCTCCTCCCGCGGTGACCTGCTGAAACACATCCATATAGACATTAGGAGGCGGATTGTGGCACTCACCCTCTCGGTCGCTTCCGGTGGCCAGGAAGGACGGCTGCTGACTTCGGGCTCTCGGCGCACGGTGTCTTCGGCGGCCCCCTTCGTTCCGCGTCTCCCGGACCGTGGTGGCCAAGAGGTGCTCGAATCCCGGCCAATCTCGGCCGAGCACCACCGGCACTGGGAGGTCCGGGACGATGCCCACCTCTACCTGCCACGTCCCTGGCTCTGCGGTGATGGCCACCCGGCGAGCTGGTACGTATTGGGTGTCGCCGTGGACGCACGTGATGGGGATGGTGGCCTTGGCCCCGGGCAGCGGCGGGACCACGGTAGGCTGAACTAACATAATGGTGCTGCCCGAGTCGAGAAGAGCTCGGTAGGTCTTCTTCCCCACTCGAATGACCCTCGTCGATGCTCCCCGGGGCACACTCTGATGGACGGCGCATCCCGCCATCCATGCGCGAGCACCAGGGGACGGTGGCTCGGTAGGCATGGGCTCGTCCACGGGCTCGGGAGCCGCCGGCCTGCTCTCTGGTCGGGGAGTACCCTCCGGCGGTCGCCTGTCGAATCCTCCCCCTCCAGGGTGCCATCCTCTCTCTCTCTCCGGCATCCCGGGCAAATGACGCTTCCGCTAGCTCGACGGCTCCTACCAGCTCCATGGTGGTCCTCGGGTTTCTCATGCTCACCGGTCGACGGAGATGTCGGGGCAGGGTGCGCAGCAGACGGTCGATCATTACCCGCTCCGTGACTTGGAGGGCGGAGTAGTCGTCCGCCAGCAGCCAGAGGTGTGCCAGGCGGGTCAACTGGGCGACCTGCTGCCAAACCGGCATCCGCTCGTTGTAGGTCCAGGCATGGAACTGCTGCGCGGCACACAAGGGAGATAGCCCTGCCCGAGCTAGGATTTCCGCCTTCAGGATGTCGTAGTCCTCACTCTGGGTGACGGTGAGGATGTAGTAGGCGCGCTGTGCTTCTCCCGTTAAGAAGGGCGCCAAAATGCGCGCCCTTAGCCCTCGGTCCCAGCCTTCTCGGGCAGCGATCACCTCAAAGGTGTGGAGGAATGCCTCGACATCGTCCTGAGCCGTCATTTTGGTGAGCAATTGGTTTGCCTGGTGGCGTGGGTCGGGCAGCGGGGTCCGCAGGGCAGCCGCCCGGAGCTGTTCCACTTCTTTATCCCCTCGTTCCTGTCTGGCCACCAGCTGGTCAAAGCACTGCTGCTGGCGGACTGACACCTCGGCGAGCCAGCGTAGAACTTCCTCCATCCTGCCCACGGAGAGAGAGAGCGTCCGTAGTTCCTGAACACAATGGAGACACAGATGTTAGAAAATTTGCGGCGATTGGGAGGTCTCTTACCACTATGCCCGCATTCTCCACCACTTGTGGCAGGGTAAGAGACACACACAAGATGGCTGATGAAAGCAACCCCGGACGGGGAATTTATACACACACGTGTCAAAACAGATCAAAGTGAGAGTTGGGGTGCTCTTAGTGCGGTCATCAGCCAGGTCGTGCTCGTGGTTCCCGGTGATGTCTCAGTTGCTTGTGTCCGAATCTGTGAGCAAAGAAAGATAACGTTAGTCTCTCTGTGGAGTTAGGTGGTGAGGGGATGAGTAGGCACTTTGTGGCGCGAGGGTCCACGCCCGCAGCACTTTGCCACCCCTTGTGGTGTCCGTACGATGCCTCTCCGGAAAAACGGCCCCTAAACTCCGATAAGGGAAAAAAGTCCCAATCATAATAAGAGTGAGCGAGAATTTGGCGTACAATTCAGGTATACGAGCCCTTCGTCTGCCTAGTCGACCGATGGCAATCTATATGAATGGACAATTGTCCACGATTTACCTAACTTCCCTTGCAGTGGCCAGTAGGGACTGCCGCTGGTCTCTGGGTTTTGGCCCACGACGTCTTTGGCGGCCCCCTCCGTTCCGCACCTCCCGTACCGTGGTGGCCAAGAGGCGCTCGAATCCAGGCCAATCCCGGCCAAGTACCACCGGCACCGGGAGGTCCGGGACGACGCCCACCTCCACCTGCCATGTCCCTGGCTCTGCGGGGATGGCTACTCGTCGAGACGCTACGTACTGGGTGTCGCCGTGGATACATGTGATGGGAACGGTCGCCTTGCTCTCAGGCAGCGGCCGGGCCACGGCCGGCTGAACCAATGTGATCGTGCTGCCTGAGTCGAGGAGTGCCCGGTAGGTTCTTTTCCCCACTTGAATAACCCTTGTTGGGGCTCCCCGTGGCACGCTCTGGTGGACGGCACATCCCGCCATCCACGCCCGGGCGACAGGGAACGGCAGTTCGGTGGGCATCGGCTCGTCCACGGGGTCGGGGGCCGCCGGCCTGCTTTCTGGTAGGGGGGTACCCTCCGGCGGTCGCCTGCCCCTCCGGGGTGCCATCCTCTCTCTCTCTCCAGCATCCCGGGCGAATGAGGCTTCCGCCAGCTCGACGGCTCCGACCAACTCCCTTGTGGTCTTCGGGTTGCTCATACTTACTGGACCTGCTGCCGAACCGGAATATTCTCGTTGTAATTCCAGGCATGGAGCTGCTGCGCAGCACACAAGGGGGATAGTCCGGCGCGAGCTAGGATTTCCGCCTTCAGGACGTCATAATCCTCGCTCTGGGTGGCGGTGAGGGCATAATAGGCGTGCTGCGCTTCCCCCGTTAAGAAGGACGCTAACGTGCGCGCCTATAGCCCTCGGTCCCAGCCTTCCCGAGCGGCGATTACATCAAAGGTGTGGCGGTACGCTTCAGCATCGTCTTGGTCCGACATCTTGGTGAGCAGTTGGTTTGCTTGAGGTTGTGGATCGGCCAGCGGGGTACCCAGCGCGGTCGCCCGGAGCTGCTCTAATTCCTGGTCCGCTCGCTCCTGTCTGGCCATCAACCGGTCGAAGGATTGCTGCTGGCGGACTGACACCTCGGTGAGCCAGCGTATAACTTCCTCCATCTCAGCTCCGGAGAGAGAGAGGACGTCTGTAGTTCCTAGCACAGATGACACAGTTGTTAGAAAAAATTGCGCTGGTTGGAAGACACTACGGACACAAGATGGCTGATGTAAGCAACCCCGGAGGGGAATTTTATTCACACACGTGCCAAACAATGTGATAGTGAAGTCCCGGGGAGTGCTCCAGTGACAAAAGTCTCAGCCAGTCCATGCTTGTGCTTCCAAGTAGGGCTCAGTCACTGGTGTCAGGATCTGTGAGAAGAGAACAGGAATGGTTAGTCTCTCGGGAGTGCAGTGCTCCCCGATTGTGGTGTGTGTGAGGCTTATATGCCCGGCAGCTAATCGACTCCAGGTGTGTGTGATTAGCTGCCGGGCCGTTTCCCAGGTGACGCTGATCCTGGACCTGTACCCCTGTCACATAATATAATCATCTGGTTTTAGCCACGTTTCTGTCAAACAGAGCATGTCTATTTTATGATCTGTTATCATATCGTTAACTGATTATCTGTATTTTGTTCATGTTTAATACATTTTTAAATTTTAATAAACTTTTATTAAATTACTTTTGAGAGGTTTCCACATTATTTTGTTTGCTAGTCCCGAGGACAGACACAATCTCTATTTTATGACGTTTTGGAGGTGGGATTATCGCATGTTGTGCATTTTGCGTATTCTGCGACATGAGACGGCATGCAGAAAGTTGGTTATGCCATTCTGTCTGCTCCCTGACCTGGGCCCCAGTGAGTCAAGTCTTAGCATTAAGACTATGTGCCATATTTCTAGGCAGGAGGGAAGCCCCAGCCCACGGGGATGGAGACCATCTCTTTTCAAGGTCAGGTCTGCCCAAAAATCTCTTCCAGTTGTTTATAAAAACTATATCATTCTGCAGGCACCACCTAGACAACCAGCCATTTAGTGATGATAATCTTCTATAAATCTCATCACCACGATAAACAGGGAGGGGGCCAGAGATTATTACAGTGTCTGGCATCGTGCTTGCGAGCTCACACACCTCTTTAATATTATCTTTTGTGATCTCGTTTGTGCCGACATGAATAACAATCTCACAGAATTTACGATTACATTTAGCCAGCACATTTAAATTTAAATTGATGCCAGGCATTCTGGCTCCGTGTAAACATTGGACAATGGTGGCTGGTGCCTCTATGTTAACGTTCCGTACAATAGAATCACCAATAACTAGGGCACTTTCAGCAGGTTCCTCAGTTGGTGCGTCACTGAGCGTGTAACGGCCACATAATGTTTTAAGGTGTGCATGTGCCTATAAGATGCCTGATGACTATACTGCTGTGATGCGCATGCACAGGCTCCTGTGTGAGCATGCGCAGTCACAGAGAGGTGAAGGAGAGTGATGGTCGCTCTAGCTCTACCGCTGACAACGTGTGTACGTTATTTACTTTTGTTTGTGACAGTACCAGAGTGTTTTTGTTTCCCGTTTCTGTACTCGCTCCCTTATGTGTGTATAACAAGAGTGCTGGTGCAAACCGCTATAAAAGTTTGTCAAATGACTATCTAATGGACTCGTGTTTCCTTCTCCTCTGGCCATCTGTTTCAATCTGGGTAATGTTGGCTCTTAACTCTCTGGCCCGCCGTTACAAGCAGAGCAAACCTGTTCGAGACTAATCGGAACGGTTGAGTGATGTTTTGACCTGTGACTACGCCGTCTCACAGTCACCAAGAAAGTGATCTATTAGTCAGATATGGTGACCCATACCCGAAATGTAACCTCTGCATTTAACCCATCCAGAGAGTAGTGAACACACGCACAGCAAGTGGTGAACACACGTACACCCGGAGTAGTGGGCAGCTATCACTGCAGCACCCGGGGAGCAAGTAGGGGTAAGGTGCCTTGCTCAAGGGCACCTCAGTCGTTACCCGCCGGCCCTGGGAATCGAACCGGCAACCTTCTGGTTACGAGTCCGACTCTCTATTGTCACTAGGCCACGACTGCAAGTGACAATAATAGGAGTAGAAGCCATAACTCACCGGGCATGAAGAATAATTCTAATTTACCAAGGTTGCTCAATGAATCATAGTATATACACTTAAAAAGAGAAACAGTTAGCACACAAGACAAACTAGAAGGCAAGCAGATGTTCCACAATATAAACAGAAAGTAAGCTAGCATGCTATGCTAACGGCGTTGAGTTAACTATCAAGTTTGGTTTGAATTTTCAAGTAAATAACAAGGACATGTTTATTGAGGTATCAGATAAGTTAGCTATGACACTGATAAGTAACAAATATAAAATACACTAATATTAAAACGAAGTGCAAGGATACCCCCAAACCGCAGGCATCAAGGCAGACAGGAATCAGAATTATTGCTCCACGCTCCATTATACGCATTCGGAAAGCTTAAAGTCGTTTAATTTAAATGCAGAATGATGAGATCGGGTAGAATCCTGAGAGGGACCATGTTTTTAAATTAAATGCGAAAACCAATGTTAAGAACGGGCCCATTTATTTGTTGGAAAATACGTCCCAAAAATAACGTTGAGATGAATATGGTTTGGGTCCAGGATTTGTCTCAGAACATAATCACCGCGTTCAAACAATGTTTTGTCGTCATGCTGAATATCACAAAGTTACATTGCTGGAACGTTTTTGGTCCAGTCCAGATACATCCTCACAATGTATCTGTGTTCACTGGAAAGTAATCTATCTGTCCCCACTGAATGTGAAAAAGGGGTGTGGCACAATCCATTACAAAACACAGCCAATCAGAACAGGATATTTCTGATCCTGCACCCTGCGCAGAACTTCCATCCTATGACATCTCTGTAGGTGGACCTGTCCGCTGTGACATGACAGAAACCAACTGTTTCAAAAATATAATCCACCCATCTTGCTTTGCATTGTACTGCACAGCATTTTCACCCTTTGTTCCAAACATCACATACAGTACCTGTATCAAAATAGTGTCCCATGTTTTCATTTGTCTGTTGGTTTTTAACTGTCAAATTATGGACACATACATACATTCTTTACCCGACCAGCACATGATCTGCTTCAGTAGTGAACCGTGATGTTTGAGCCTTGGCCCTCTGCCCATGCGCACCACCCCCCCCCAAAACATACTCATACCACAGTACTGTGAGAATACATCATTATACCATCACACTTACCACATGATACATTTACAATGCTACTCCAGACTTGAAACACAACAAGCCGAACACAGCAAGAGTTATCACCAAAATAACACGCAATACAAATACAAATCATTATTACACATTTGCATTATGAACCACATGACAGACACTGCCTCCCAGTCTGATCATAAAACCAACACAGACTAACGTTCACAATGCCAGTTTAAAAAGCGACACCTCATGAGAGCACTCTCAGCAAAGAAAACCGGTGCCACACTTGCAGACAGTAAACAGAGATTCAACAGCGAATAAACTACGATTATAATAAATCTTAATATTAAACTGGTAACGTTACAGTGAACTAAAGGTATGGAACTGACCGTAGTAAATTTACCATTTATCTGATAAAATGTCACTGTTATGCAGAATAACAGCAAATATGCACAATATGTTCAATTTAAGACTGACCACAGTCAAAATCACTCGTCTCAAATAAAGCTAACGTTAAGCAACACAAACAAATATGCACATCAATAACCAGAATGAATTGAGGCAAGGCGGCCTTATAAATCATAAATAACTTACAATTTGATGATCAAATTACTTGATAAGAAAGACTTCCTCCTGTTGTTTTGAACAACGTTTATCAGCTTTTCTCTCTTTTTCCCGAGACTGGATAACAAAGTTCATCCTCATGCTGTTTTGCGCATTTCTTCTTCTTTTGCAGTTTTTTGGCGGTCTGCGAACCAACTTCGTGTGCTTCTTCCGCTTCACGAGACTGTTGGTGAACAATCCCCCAGATGGCGGAAAGTTAGCAAAAAACAAAGCAGCTCCATTTATAAAAATGATATGATTGGTCAGTTTTACTGTCACTCAAAATGAATCACTCCCATTGATTTACAGTACTGTCAGCCTGCTACTAGAAGGTGCCCCAACCCTGTGTAAGCACACGTTAGACTTCTTGCAGCATGCGCAGACAGCGTATGACATTGAAGAACTGCGACTGCTCCGTAATCTTGAATTACTCTCGTGAGACTTGGAAATCTCACGTGGATAGAGTCTGCATCGATCCAGGAAGTCAAATATACATATCAAATAGGGAAAATAGTATTTTAAAGTTTTGAAATATTATTTTTCACGATAGGTTAGGTCATCACAGTGGGCCCTGAGGGTTCGCTACTGATCTGCTTATTGTTTTAGGGGCATAGTATTTACGGTGTTTCATCAAAAGCAGCAACCCAGCTCATACAAACCCAATAAACTGCTTTTTTGAAGCCTGGCTTTCATCCAGTGACTGAGAGGAAAGCAGTAAACACAGTCATTAAGAGGCTGTGACAGCTGTCAATCAAACTGTGAGTGACTCCCCGCTTGCAGGTGAGGGGAAAGAAAAAAATATAGCTTAAGCAAATAGTATGAATTCCAAAAAAACAAAGGTACAACTCTAAAGCTTAAATCCACTGTAATTCACTGCTTATCAGGACCAAAACTCCAATGAACACAAAAATGATACAGTTTATCAAGTCGTGGCAACGCGTCTAGGACACTCTGTTAGCGTAAAGGTTTCATATGGACCCTCCGGTGTGTATTTAGCTTTCCTGTGGCTGAGTAGTTAGAGCATGGGTTCGATCCCAGGGGATTGCACATACTAAGAAACGATGTATAGTATAATGCAATGCAAGTCGCTTTGGATGAAAGCTTCTGCCAAATGCATAAATGTAAATGTAATGATTTTAGCCACTGGTAAATATGAGGCCAGGTTGGATTCAATTGCAGTATGCATGTATCAATGCTCTAAATATCGGTTCACTAATGGCTAAAAAGACGGCTGGGATTCATGACACTTTGCTAACTTCCATGTCCTGTCTGGCCCCATTTCAATTTGCCTCATTGAAATTCGCCACATTTCATGACCAGTGGTCGGGCTTGAAGTGCTCTTTGAAGTTAATGAGACAAAACTATCAGCTGGCTGCATTTTAATTATAAAACAGACAGAATGATTACATTTTTAATAGAAGCTGTCATTTTCAATTAAGATATGATGTCCTTGAGAGGCCTTCTCGTCGTCTCCTTCCTTTCCAGTTCATTAATTCATTTTCCACCCTCTCTCTCTCTCCATATCCGTGTCTCTCTATCTTTCCTGCTGCTTATCACGAAGTCTCAAACCCATAAGATGCAGATGTACAGTATGGATCACTCTTTCCTACAGCCTCTGATGGTCTTCACAGTTCACTGACAAAAATCATTTTCTGACCAATTATTTCTTATCTTTTCTTCCTGAACATCCTTTTATTTAAAATATACTGTATGCAAAAGCAAAATCATGTAAAATGGCAAAACTTGATGTACATTTGATTTAATGCAAATTTATTTAAATATAATTATGTCAAACTATGACATGAGATGAAGACTGCAAGCATGTTTTTTTCAATAGTGTTTTTATTTTGCAGACTTTTGCGCAGATTTTGCAGCCTTGTCAGCAACTTTCGAGTTACTTTTACTGTACTACTAATATTACTTATATTTTAAAAATATTACTTAAAATAACTATACAACTGAGATCAAGCACACTTGAGACACCAAACAGTCCTGTCAGTGCAATACATCAGCCATCCAAACTCACTGTGATGCAATTCAAAAGTGGAGGAGATTGAGAAAAAATGGAGAACACAAAGATTATCAGACGGCTTTGATGTGTACAAGTGATGACCAGCAAACAAAAGTGCTAGGCTCCACAAGAAAACGAGCGGCATTAAATGAGATGTTTGAAATAATTTGAGTTAAATGATCTGAGTGCCGTAAGACTGTTTATTTGCCCAGGTAATGTTGGTTTGTAAACATTAATTGCATTGAACTACACTCATTCTATCAGCATTAGACAACCGATCTGAAAATTCCACACCGAAAATAATTTATAATCATGCCATGCCATGCCATGCCATCCAAGGCTTACATAGTCTCGCGTAGCCCGACTGGAACTTTTCACCGCTTTTTTCGCCGGCAGGGCCCGCCCAAGAGGCCATATGACTGACAGGTAAAGGAACCAATCATGTTTAGAGGCGTGGAAAGTCTGGACTTTCATTAATTCAATCATTTTTAAATGCTTGCAATTATAAAATCACTTTAAACAATTTGGAGGCATTTGTTTTTAGTAGGGGTGGGCGGACCGTTACTAATATCGATACTAATATCAATACCAACGTTGGTATTGGTATCGGATCAATACCAGTCTGAAGAGATCGATATTTCAGTTTGAATCTCTTTAATCTGCGCTAAGGTATTGCTCCTGTTCCATCAAAGAACAGACTTGGGTCTGAAAATGCTGCTGCTTTCTTTGACATCTCGAATTCACTCGCTGCTCCTCCTCTACAAGAAAGTACACATAGGTAAGTGTATGCTTTTAAAAGTATCAGTATCTGTATCAATATCAGCAATACTGGCCCTGTATTTACTTGGTTTCAGATCAACACCAAATTTTGTTGTATTTCTCACCCCAAAAGCAGTGATGAAACAGGAGCAATGCTTTTGCGCAGATTAGACAACTTCAGAATGAAATATTGTCAGACTCGTTTCAATCCGATACCAATACCAACGTTGGTATCAATAGTATTGATATTAGTATCGATCCGCCCACCCCTAGTTTTAGTGAGAACCGATAAATTCAAATAAAACATGAAGCTCCTTGGAATAATTTTGAGGTGAAGCTTTCATGACTGATTCACAAATGTAAAGGAAAATGTTCATATTCACTTCATAGTGAGTAAATCATGATTTGGAAATCACCATCATTTGCCCCTGGATCTTAGTTCTCTTTGAGAAAACATATGTATTCGAACATACAGTACTTAGATGGCCAAAGAAAAGGTTCTATGTGCATTTTGAGCAGTTTTGAGGTTGGGATAAAGTTTTGCATTCCATTCAACTCTGTAGGTAAAAAATTACCAAATGTATACTACATAAAGAAAAAAACATCACATGACGTAAGTTTGTGCAAAAAATAATAGGTAAATAACTTGTCAGATAGTGCCAGATAGTGCCTCATAAATCCAAGGCGACGATTTATGTCCGCCCTATCCTTGAGTTGCATGGTTAGTGTTTTTGTGGAGAGGATATTTGAGTCTTTCAGATGAGTGGGAGGTGAGTGTTCATGGTAGATAAGTCTTTCATTTAGCTTATTCTCATTTCCATTCATATCCGCACATCCATTGTCTTGTTTGTACGTCCTGTCCTCCTTTCTCCCCTCAAGTCTACCTCCTTTCCTCTGTTTTACATTTCCTCCACAGAAGCGCCAGTGTATGGCCGTGCAGCTCTGTCTGCACAATAGTGTTTTCTCATTAACTCTTATCAAAGTTCATCTTGCATCCAGAATACAATGTTCAGCAGCACAGAGGGCTAAAGACAGATAGCGGGAGCGAGAGACCAGCTGGAATAATGATGAAGAGATGGACTCTCCTCTAGTCAACGCATCCAGTTATTTGGCAAATATTCACTTCGTTTCAGGGATGCAGGCAGGACAAATTTAACAGTCTCTGCTCCAATGATGAGGTCTGATTGTGATTCTTTGTAAAGAAATGAATCACTGTGGGTATAGAGTTCTGCAATTAATCAAAATCTCACCCTGTCATTAAGTCTCCTGAAATGATTCACAGCCGAGCGTTCAAACACTTGTAACAGCACATAAGACAATCCTCAAAAAGCGATCTGAGGAAAGTTTAAGCAGTAGCTAGCAGGAAACATATATGCTTCACGCCACATTAAGCTCATGAATATTCATGAATGCAAATTGCTCTTCGTTCCTCAGCTCCTCATTACAAGCAAACATAAACATCAGTCTATGCCAAAGAGTCCCAGTTTTATTCTCAGTGTTCCTTATAATCTTCTCTTCACTATTTCTCCAGTTCCACCTTTTCTCTCCCAGGTTCCGTTATGTCACAGACACATCGCCTTGAGTGTCCTAATTACCATTGAAATGTAAAACACTTTAATTGAGTACTGATTGCAGTTTTTCCTGTACTCTTTTCAAAACGAACGAAAAGAACGGCTCCTGAATAAATAATGCATTACCAGGGGAAACTTTCATCTCCAGAAGACCACACTTATCTCTTGTTCCTTGAGTAATTGCTTCTATTGTTGCCGCTCATTACCTGCTCCTGGTTTTACCAAACTCATCTAAATGCCTCTCTGCTTAACGCTCACACTTATTTTATCCTTCACTGATTTTTTTTATATAACAAACGCTGCTTCGGCATCTATAATATTTTACTCAACTCTGGTTTGATCTCTAGTTTATGTTCTCCCCTCTGCTCTTAGTGTTGTTGAAGTCTTCATATAGCTTTCACAAGATCTTTGTAAATTTGCACCCCATGGCCTAGTGTACGTTTACACCACTGATCTATATAAAATGACTGAATGGAACGTTAAACCAACGGCAGGAGGTGAAGCCACTAGAAATCATGCTAAACATGGTGTGTGGAGTGTGTATTGCACATTGTTGTAATGGCATGGCAATTTTCATAGGATTGTTATCTGTAAACTATATGTGACCCTGGACAACAAAACCAGTAAATGGGTAAATTTTATGATTTTTAAACTATTTAAAGTATTTAAAACTCTGGAATCTGAGGGTGCAAAAAATCTAAATATTGAGAAAATCACTTTTAAAGTTGTTAATCAGAGGTGCTGTAGCAGGCCCTTGCTAAGAAGAAACAGGTTTGTTTTAGCACTCTCTATTGGTTTACCGCTTTAAGGGTGTTGTGGAAAGTAGATGAACCTG
The DNA here is from genome assembly GCF_024868665.1 of Triplophysa rosa. NCBI lineage: Eukaryota > Metazoa > Chordata > Actinopteri > Cypriniformes > Nemacheilidae > Triplophysa > Triplophysa rosa. Next base: position 1,778,068 of record NC_079901.1, read on the forward strand.
AAAGCTGTCAGTCAATCTATCATTTTGACCCATACAATGTTTTGTTGGCACAAATATTTCTGTGCTACTTAAAGGCGCAGTTCTTGAAAATCAGTGGCCACTAGCGTTGTATTCTAGTTTTGCAACGAATCTCTGAGTCATTTGCTCACCCCTCCCTTTTGAAGTACGACGGTGGCCGCAACAGTAAAAAAAGATGTCGTCTACTGAGACAGCGGATAGCAGTGATACAAGCAACGATGTTTCTTTACAAAGGTAAGGCAATATATTAACGTAATTAATCATTTAACATGTATTCTATTGCGAAAGTTACTGTTACAATTCTATAATTAGATATATTTCTTGCGTGCTATCTAGTACACGCTGAGAGTAGTGAAGTAACTAAAGTTAGCTAATCGTAAATAGCAACGCTGTTCAAAGCGTTTGATCTGACAGCGACATAGGCAGTTAGGTGTAAGTTAGTAGACGTTTGTCTCCCCTTTGTAAAGTCAGGAACAACCGGAGTACGTACCGCAGGGACGGAAAAACATTATTATTCGGAGGTTATATGCCATTTGTATAAAATGCTAACGTTACCGTTTCAACAAAACAGTTGTTTGGTAAACATTGAAAATGTTGAATTATCTTACCAGTCTAGCAGAAAACAGGCAACTTCGGCGTCGCCTTGAAAACATTTGTCTTTCAACAGTGCCTTCCATCTGGTAATAGATACACCGATGTTTATCCTGGATTTCTGCGCCGTTTGTCTCTAATTCGTCTGGCAGCATCACGTTTGCGCTTCTTTGACGACGGAGATTCACGCTCTGTCGGCCTTGTGCACAATACGCATGGTCCTCCATTTTATCAAAACTTCTAAGACAGAACAATCAATTGCTTCAGCTAGACGACGACTACTCTCCTTCTCTCCGTACTACGACTTACTACTTTGTGCGTCTTCAACTCAGTGATGACGCAAGCTGCGTCTAAAAAAACACACGAAGAAGACCAACATATACGAAACGCGCTCTGTAGAGCTGTTTGTCCGTTAGAGCTTACTGTACAAAACATGGCTGCGCAACATAACAAATTCCATGTAGATAGGCCCGCTCCCTATGTAGATACAACTGGTTTATTCTAAGGTAATAAAAACATAACTTTCATTACGTAAGGTTTTTATACACATCTAAAGACACAGTTTTGTAGTTATATTGCATTTCTGTTAATAGATCATACAAAACATCCCGCACTGTACCTTTAAGACTGGTTTTGTGGTCCAGAGTCACATACACTCACCTAAAGGATTATTAGGAACACCATACTAATACGGTGTTTGACCCCCTTTCGCCTTCAGAACTGCCTTAATTCTACGTGGCATTGATTCAACAAGGTGCTGAAAGCATTCTTTAGAAATGTTGGCCCATATTGATAGGATAGCATCTTGCAGTTGATGGAGATTTGTGGGATGCACATCCAGGGCACGAAGCTCCCGTTCCACCACATCCCAAAGATGTTCTATCGGGTTGAGATCTGGTGACTGTGGGGGCCATTCTAGTACAGTGAACTCATTGTCATGTTCAAGAAACCAATTTGAAATGATTCGAGCTTTGTGACATGGTGCATTATCCTGCTGGAAGTAGCCATTAGAGGATGGGTACATGGTGGTCATAAAGGGATGGACATGGTCAGAAACAATGCTCAGGTAGGCCGTGGCATTTAAACGATGCCCAATTGGCACTAAGGGGCCTAAAGTGTGCCAAGAAAACATCCCCCACACCATTACACCACCACCACCAGCCTGCACAGTGGTAACAAGGCATGATGGATCCATGTTCTCATTCTGTTTACGCCAAATTCTGACTCTACCATTTGAATGTCTCAACAGAAATCGAGACTCATCAGACCAGGCAACATTTTTCCAGTCTTCAACTGTCCAATTTTGGTGAGCTCGTGCAAATTGTAGCCTCTTTTTCCTATTTGTAGTGGAGATGAGTGGTACCCGGTGGGGTCTTCTGCTGTTGTAGCCCATCTGCCTCAAGGTTGTGCGTGTTGTGGCTTCACAAATGCTTTGCTGCATACCTCGGTTGTAACGAGTGGTTATTTCAGTCAAAGTTGCTCTTCTATCAGCTTGAATCAGTCGGCCCATTCTCCTCTGACCTCTAGCATCAACAAGGCATTTTCGCCCACAGGACTGCCGCATACTGGATGTTTTTCCCTTTTCACACCATTCTTTGTAAACCCTAGAAATGGTTGTGCGTGAAAATCCCAGTAACTGAGCAGATTGTGAAATACTCAGACCGGCCCGTCTGGCACCAACAACCATGCCACGCTCAAAATTGCTTAAATCACCTTTCTTTCCCATTCTGACATTCAGTTTGGAGTTCAGGAGATTGTCTTGACCAGGACCACACCCCTAAATGCATTGAAGCAACTGCCATGTGATTGGTTGATTAGATAATTGCATTAATGAGAAATTGAACAGGTGTTCCTAATAATCCTTTAGGTGAGTGTATATGCACTTCATACAATTCTGTCCGTAATGTAAAACGCAATACGATATGCGTGCAGTTACATAAGAGGGCTGCTGTTACACTGTGGCGTCTATGAAGGTTTATATAATATTGCATTATTGCTGTAAATCAAAAGATCAGCTGTGCACATTGCGAGGCAATACTGCAGCTCGGGTTGCAGGCATATCCATGCACTGTACCTTAACAAAGTGATAGAGAATGATAGGGCTGTGACGATAACCTCATTACCGCAGTAATGAGATGCCGTCCGCGGTGTTGAGGTCATCACAGTCATCACTGCACGTTTTTTGTATTGTAACGCACAGAAATGGGTATGTAATGTTGATTTTGAGTGTTTTTTTCCTGCGGTGGTAGTTTGGAGCCCCGGAAAAAAAGGATAAGCAGTTTTAGTTCAGACGGGCACAGTTGTGTTTTACATTGCTCTGAGTTCCGTGTAACCTAAAGTGAATCAAAAAAGACCTTTGTGTGTCATTCTTCAGACGCTTCAGTATTTTATTTTATTTATTGATTTGCTGGTTAAAGTTACAGGAGTGCATATGGTGTGTGATATGAACTATAAACACAATAATTAATTGTCAATCATAAATTACTGTCTTCCATCCTATGTTCAAGGGCTTCTGGGGGAAAAAACTGCTTCCCGCGCAAGGAAGAGGGACAGTCCATTAAACATATGGGGGATTTATTTTGTGTGTGTCTGATTATTTTTAATTAAATGCTAGGTTTCAGTACTTGTGATGTCTACAGATAATGTTCAATGTAATGTACAGATCAATGTTGCACACAAACACGGGCATAAAAAACAAAAGCTTTAGATTTGAATTGCAAGTGCTTATAGCGATGCTTCACTTTTGTGGTATAGGCTATTACAGTATTTAGAGTTGACAACATTATTCAAAAAATGGCCACGAATCTAGTGTCTAAACCAAATGTTGTGTCGCCTATTTGGGCACATTTTGGTTTTGAACCAGATGACAAGGGGCAGCCAGTAAATTTGGACGAGGCAATATGCCGTATTTGTAGCAGATAGATATCGTTTTCACGAGGAAATACCACTAATCTAAGATCCCATCTTAGAATTAACCATCCTCTGGCGTTTGCCTGACGTTTTTGGGGTAACAGTCCGTGGATATAAACGCACTCATCCAAACGCAACTTGTTGAAACGTTGAATAATTTTTTGTGCAAAAAATGGGCTTCAAACAATGACAAAAAGGTTCCGTAATTCCTATTAAAATCAAAAGATATAAAAAAACGAAGTTGTAGAAATAAATATTATTTCATGTTATTATTGTTAATGGCCCGGTTTCACAGACAAGGCTTAAGGCTAGTCCCAGACTAAAATGAATGTGTGACCTGTCTTAACTGAATATAACCTGCCCAGAAATATCTTAAAATATATCAGTGCCATCGTTTTGTCTCGATATGCACACCAGTAATGTATTCTTCTAAGGCACTTTTATAAAAGCGACATAAATATCTTAATTCAACTAAGGCATAGTCCTGGCTTAAACTAAGCCGTGTGTGTGAAACCGGGCCAATATGTTTATGTTAATAATTGAAATTGTTCAAAGCGAATGCAAAACTAAATTGAATTGATCCTGAGCTGGAGACATTCACTTGTTACAGCAACTCTAGATACAACACAACCGGTGGCAAAATATACATAAAAAATTAAGAAATTGAAAATAAGAATAAGAGTATAATATATATATATAGGCTACAAAATACAGATTGATATGAACATTGCACTGGTCGCGATAAGGAGGTAGTGGCACGGTGTAGAAATAAATAAATTGTATTGCACAGGACAATAATGTACAGCAGTATGTGTAGAGTAAAGCATCATCAAACAGCATGCTGTTAAAATAGCATAATTGCAATAGCAAATAGCATAATACTTATAAATAGCCTACATTGAAGACTAATACAATTGTGTTTTTAATGTATTCACAAGATTGTCCAACCAGGTGGGCTACCAAGCAGAAAATGATTGCGCGCGCTCTCGAGCAAGTCCCAGCCATTAGAAGGGTGTTGGATGACTGGCGCAGCCAACATTTGATCCCAATGTGGCAGGACGTTGAAGTCCTAGAATCCGTTAATGCGGCGCTAAAGAAGGTCACAGATTTTACAGCATCCTCTGTTAAACCAGTCCTACAGTTATTAACTGAGGATATTTTGCTCCCCACCGAAGAAGACACGGAGTTGACTCGCAACCTGAAAAGAAAAATGGTTAAAGTCTTGGAAGACAAATATAGTGCACCTGCAACATAGCAACTGTTGGCAAAGACCTCATTCATTGACCCAAGATACAGGGACATCAACCCTGGAGATGATGTTAAAGATGCGCTCCTGGAGGAGATGCTGGCAATGCCCGATGAGCGGCGTGATGGCGGGGATAGAGAAGGTGCTTTTCGTATATCTCGGCGGCCTAAGAGGAAGAAGAAGAAAGTGCACCTCCTCCTCCAAAAACAATGAATCTTGTGGACCTGCTTGGAAACAGAAGAGCACAGTCCTCCAATCCGGTCCCAAAAAGAATCCGTGCAGACACTGAAGTCACAAGGTATTTGCAGGAAGAAGCCCTCGATCTGCACTCTGATCCGCTTGCCTGGTGGCGGGATAATCAGGCTTGATTCCCTCTTCTGTCAAAAGTTGCCAGAAAATATATGACTATATGCACTATGAGGACTCCATCGGAGTGTGTATTCAGTGCTGCTGGCAACATTGTCACTCCTTTAAGAGCCTCGCTGAAACCAGACATGATGGTTTTCCTCGCATGAAACATGAAGTAAGGCTGCACTACTTGCCGATTCACTTAAGTGGCCCAGTAGTTGTACAACAGCCAAACACTTGTACAGACTATAGGCTAGCCCGATGTTCCCTTTTTTGTTTTTATAAATGTAGCCTAATTAATAGTTAAATAATATTAATGATAATTTTCTGTTACAAACAATTAATTATTCAAAGTTTCAACAAGTTGCGTTTGGACAAGTGTGTTTATATTGTTATCCTGTTGTTCTTTCTGCAGCTTCTGCAGAGAAAACGCCTCTTGGATTTGTGGAGGTGTGTGGTTCGCATGATTTGTTGCGTCTTCACCACGGCAAGGAAAAAAATCAAACCGTCACAGCCCTAGAGAATGACGGTTGACAGGATAGACGTGTTTTTATGGTGTGCGTTTGGTCACTGAATGCAGCTGTCACTCCTGTAAATAGCCAAACTGCTGTTGAACGCAACCACGTTAAAAGGATACTGTGCCATTAAATGAAAATTCTGTCATGAATTACTTACCCTGTAGTCATACGATAACATGAGGACCTCTGTTTATCTTCTAGATAGTTTTGAGGAGGTCCGGTCCACTTTGTGTGTCACGATCTCTGGACTGGACGCTGGCTGGATCACCAGACTGGATGCCGGCTGGATCACCGGACTGGACGCCGGCTGGATCACCGGACTGGACGCCAGCTGGATCACCAGGCTGGACGCCGGTTGGATCACCGGACTGGACGCCGACTGGATCACCGGACTGGACACCGGCTGGATCACCGGACTGGACGCCGGCTGGATCAACAGACTGGACGCCGGCTGGATCACCGGACTGGACTCTGGACTGGACACCGGACAGGACGCCGGACTGGACACCGGACCGGAACCCGGCTGGACCGGGCTGGGCACACGGCTGCAAACTGGACAGGGCACTGGACTGGCTGCACCGGACTGGACGCCGGCTGGATCACCGACTGGATGCCGGCTGCACCGGCTGGGAAGCCGGCCGCACCGGCTGGGACGCCGGCTGCACAGGACTGGACTCCGGCTGCACCGGACTGGACGCCGGCTTGATCACCGGCTGGCACGCCGGCTGCACCGGCTGGGGAGAGGCCCGTGCTGCCCGCCGCTGCTTCTTTTTCTTCAGCCGAGCCACCCGCCTGGTGGTCGGCTGAAGGAAGGAGGTGAAGGGTACGGCTGGCTCGGGGTTGGAGGCCTCTGACGAAGAACCCCAGGATTCTCGCCTTCCTCGTTTGCCACCGAGGCTCGCTGGTGGTGGAGAGGATGGTGTGGCGACACCCACAACCCTGATTTTCAGGGGACGGCCCTCAGGGATCGCGACCAGAGGAGATGAGTAGGTGGGTTGAACTGAGACCCTGGACTCTGATTGATCCACAGTATACAGCCATATCGCGTCAAAGTCCAGCGGTCTCAGCGACCTCATCTCCGCACGCAAGAGTGGCTCCCTGAGACCGGCGTTGAACAGCGTCACCAACTCCTCCTCCCCGAACACAGTCTCCTCTGCGACTTCGAGGAACCGGCCCGCGTAGTTATCTACGTCTCCGGTTCCCTGGCGAATGCCGCAGAGGAGACGAGCCTGGTGGGAGCGAACAGTGTCCATACTGCCTGCTGGGTTCATTAGTGGCTCATGTATTCTGTCACGGATGTGGCAAGAAGAACCCAGATGCAGGCAGGCAGTGAAGGGGTTAACTCAACAAGACTTTAATAACTAATAAAACACAAAACAAACACCCTCAATGGGGGGAAACGAAACTAAGAGATATAAAGAAAACAAAGACGTCCCACGAGGGGGCAAAACGAAAACACGAACAGCCAATAACAAATAAACTAACTAAAAACAATGACCAAACGTCTTACCAAAAATAACATGGAAGGGAACACAGGCAGGGCAAGGAACCAGAAACACAAAGACTTCTCCAACGAGAACGAACACGGGCACAGGGTACAAGAACAGATACACGAACAGATACACAAACCATACACAACGCAATACACGAGCACAGGACAAAGAAACATGAGGGTATATACAGTATAGGAAAGACAAACGAGGGATAATGACACAGGGCAGGTGGGAAACATTAGACACGACAGGGAAGCAATACATGAAACGAGAGGGGCGGGGCCAATGACAAGACACGAGAAAACACATGAGATGTCAAAAACATAAACATCTCATGGCCTTCTCACATAAAACCTAAGGGCTCTGTCCCGATCCTGCCACATGACTAGAAATTCATAAACAAGAAGGTAAGACCGTGACATTGTGACTCCCCCGTAGACAGCAACATAACCAATGTTCAACGCAAAGAATGTGAGTAAAGACGTCATTAAAATAGTCAATGTGACACCAGTAGTTCAGCCGTTACTGTATAAAGAGACGAGAATACTTTTTGTTTGCAAACAAACCAAAATAACGACTTAATTCAACAATTTCTTGATTTCTGTGTCAGTCCGAAAGAGCATGTTTAATCACTGATCGAAAATATACTATTTAATGGTGATTTTGCCAGTGATTTTAGAAATGTCTGCCTTCAACCATTCAAGGAGATAGGACTGTTCACTTGCTATGATGTAAATAGCTGCCCAAAGGCATTGCAAACATGGCTGGCGAGTGGCACGACTTTGGTAAATGGACTTTAGTAAAAAATCTACGCGTTTAAGAAAGGTAATGTATGATTTGAGTAAAATATGTACGGTGTGTGTTTTTTGTACCCTTTTTTGTCACGTAAAGACACTGTATTACACCAAATAAACAAAATATCTTTTAGCTAGGTCATATGACCCCTTTAAACAGCAGATAAATGTTGGAATCACATACTGTTACTTAGCCAGAAAAGTATCGGTGTAAAATATTCAGTTGCATAAATACTGTATATGTGACAGAGACAGAGATATGTGCAAAACTGACTCATGTTTTTTCTGTCAGCTGTCAGGGATTTAGAATTTTAATTCCATATTGCAAACCTCAATGTGCACGTGCACATGAAAATGGTAAACTTTTCTAGCGGCGTGGGTTAAATAACCTCACCAGGTCATTAGCATGCAGCACTTTCCTTGGAGCCAACAGACTTTAATTGGTTCACAGCCCCTTTCGCCTTGCCTGAATGAAAAATCATTTAGAGACTTTCTTTTTAAAAGGGGATTGTAATTGTCATCCCCTCTCCGATCATTTCTGGACGAGAAATTGCATTTCTGTTTTCTGCACAATGCAGAGTCCGTGTCGGACGGAGGTGAGAAATATCACTATCATTACCATGACAATGGAAGTTAATTCCACTGTCACAGCCTCCAGTGCTGTGTATTCTCAATCCCTCTTTTAGTGCAGCTTATCAGAGGGCCAGCACAACCCCAGCAGCCCACCACTGTGACACTGGCCCACTACTAAAACTTCAGAGCCTTCAGCTCTGTGCATAAATGCATACTGTCATCCATGGGCTGTATATACATTACACTGTGTGCACAAAAAGAGAAGTTTATTTTTTAAACACACTCAGGTTCAGGTAAATATTTCTTCATTCAGGACAGAGGCATCCAGTCCTGGTAGGCCACTGTCTTGAAATCCTTGTTATACTTTAGAAGCTGTCGCACCCATGAAGTCAAAAAAGATTAATGAGAAAAACATAGCACCATGGTACAATAGCACCACTCGCACCCTTAAAAGAGAAACACGTAAACTGGAGCGCAAATGGAAACAAACCCAATTAGAGGTCTTTAAAATTGCGTGGAAAGAGAGTGCAAACTGTTATAAAAAGGCACTAAAAGCAGCAAAGGCTGAGCACCTCCGTAACCTCATAGAAACTAACAAAAACAATCCAATGGTTTTATTTAGTACAGTTGCTAAATTAACAAATAAACAGACATCACCTGATCTGGTTATTTCTCTGCACCTTGGTAGCAATGAATTTATGATTTGTTTTACAGAGAAAATTGAAAACATGCGAGACAAAATAGTAAGAACTCAACCTCAATTCAATTCAATTCAATTCAATTGTATTTATATAGCGCTTTTCACAATGTGCATTGTTCCAAAGCAGCTTTACAGGAACAAATAAGAAAAACACAGAAAGGTAAAACACAGCACAGTGCATGGTGTTTATAGACCAAGCAAGATCATTATAATAAATAATATCTAATAAATAAATGAATAAATAAATAAATGCAGTCTCCCGGTGAGCAAGCCAACACTGCACTGCTATGCTGTGGCGAGGAACCCAAACTCCAATGATGAATAATGGAGAAAAAAAAACCTCGGGAGAAACCAGGCTCAGCCAGGAGGGCCAGATCTCCTCTGACGTGTCATAGCTGCACACAGTGACCCCGACCAAAGCCACCGAGCAACGTCCACGAAGAACAGGGAGAGCCCACGAGCCGCGACCCAGGAAGCCCCACCCGCCGAAACCGTGCAGGTCCAACCCGGTCCCATTCCGCGATCAACAACAGACAACAGAGGAACAACCAGGGAAAAGTAGTAATGGCATAATTAACTTTATTCCTCTGTTGTCCGACATCTACCACAAAACAAGACCAACCAGACCAGACCCACACAGTCCCAACAAATGAAACGCCCCGAACCACAACCAACAAGCCCCCTCACTCCCTCCAGGGAACCTCTAAGTCTATCCTATGAATTAGTACCAACCATCGCCCCAAAAGAAAGGCTACAGTGTTTTTCACCTATAAAACAGGAAGATTTAATTAAACTTATTGCAACATCTAAACCTACAACTTGCTTATTAGACCCCATACCAACTAAATTATTAAAAGAGTTATTACCCGTTGCAATTGAGCCCATTTATAACATTATCAACTCGTCAATTAATCTAGGCCATGTCCCAGGACCCTTTAAACTGGCCGTCATTAAGCCTCTTATCAAGAAACCAAACTTAGACCCCAATGAACTAGGAAACTATAGACCGATTTCAAATCTCCCTTTCCTGTCTAAAATACTAGAAAAAGTAGTGTCCACTCAGTTGTGCTCTTTCTTACAAAATAATGACATACACGAAAAATTCCAGTCAGGCTTTAGACCGCATCATAGTACTGAAACTGCGCTCGTTAAAATTACAAACGACCTGCTTATAGCATCAGATAAAGGTAACATCTCACTCCTAGTCCTGCTCGACCTTAGTGCTGCGTTCGATACTGTAGACCATAAAATACTTCTAGATCGCTTACACAATTATACCGGTATTCAGGGACAGGCACTACAATGGTTCAGATCTTACTTATCAGACAGACATCAATTTGTCCATTTAAATGGGGAATCATCAAATCTAACGCAAGTAAATTATGGATTACCTCAGGGATCGGTTTTAGGACCCTTGCTATTCTCCATATACATGCTGCCCCTTGGAAACATTATTAGAAAACATGGAATTAGCTTCCACTGTTATGCAGATGATACTCAGCTATATATCTCATCAAGACCAGATGATACGTTCCAGCTATCCAAATTGGCAGAGTGCATCGAAGATATAAAACATTGGATGACTTGTAATTTCGTCTTTTAAATTCTAATAAAACAGAAATATTACTTATTGGACCAAAGACACGTGAGCAGAATATTTCGTATTATAACCTGCAAATTGAAGATATACAGTTAAAGACCTAGGCGTTATATTAGACAGCAACCTGTCATTTAAAAATCACATCTCAGATGTCACAAAAACAGCCTTCTTCCACCTTACAAATGTTGCCAAATTGCGAAATATTTTATGTGTGGCTGACGCAGAGAAGCTTATTCATGCATTTGTGACCTCAAGACTTGACTACTGTAATGCACTGCTTAGTGGTTGTCCTGCATCATCAATAAACAAACTACAGTTAGTTCAGAATGCAGCTGGCAGAGTTCTAACCAGGTCCAGAAAATACGATCACATAACCCCAATGTTATCAACCCTTCACTGGTTACCCATTAAGTATCGAATTGACTTTAAAGTTCTTTTAATTACTTATAAAGCCTTAAACGGTTTAGCCCCTACCTACATAACAGAGCTTCTACCACACTACAACCCATCACGCTCTCTAAGATCTCAAAACTCCAGACTTTTGATAACACTTAGAATAACTAAATCCACCAACGGGGGCGGAGCTTTCTCGTACGTAGCCCCCAAACTCTGGAATAGCCTTCCCGATACTATTCGAGGGTCAGACACACTCTCCCCATTTAAATCTAGATTAAAGACACATATTTTCAGCCAAGCATTCACTTAATGCAAAATATGCTAAACAAACCACCAGGAGACTGCATTTATTAGATATTATTTACTAGAATAATCTTGCTTGTTCTATAAACACCATGCACTGTGCTGTGTTTTACCTTTTTTGTGTTTTTCAGTTTTTCTTATTTTCTCCTGTAAAGCTGCTTTGGAACAATGCACATTGTGAAAAGCGCTATATAAATAAAATTTAATTTAATTTAATTTAATTTAATACTGGTTCTGGTGGTTTTTATTAGGATTGGAACTAAAATCTGTAGGATGGTGGCCTTTTGACCTAAATTGGGATAAACAAACCAGGAGCACATTCTGAATTCTGATCATTCTGAATGCAATTATCTGACAAATTTCCTTGCACAATTTGTTGCTTCACCAAACTAGCAGAGATTGTTCCTTTATATGTGTGTGTCATCTGATCGTTTTTGTTGATCGGCCCTCAAGATTAAGTGCTTTCAAATAATCTATTGTTAAAGCGTCACAACGGCAAAGACACTTTGACACTTTTCAGTCAATTTGCAAAGAGTCACAAACATCGACTGAATGTAGAATGAGATACTGCATATGAGGTTTATTTCAATCCATAAGCATTTGAATTTAAAAGCACTTTACATATTGTACGATCAGTCATTACCATGCAGGTTGTCCTGTGAATCTTGGTCACGCTCCTAAAGAGCAAAAGTTATTCAAATCTACATAACATGGTAAAAAGTGTGTGGACATCCAAACACGACACTCATAGGTGCTTGCTGAACTTTTATTGTAAGATAATTGGCAAACAACAAAGAAGAGAATTTAATTAATATCCATTTAGGTCAATTTTTAACACCATGGCAATACATTATAACGTACAGGATTCTGTCATGAAAAGAGGTGTTATTAAAGCCAATCACATTGAGCATTGTTGAAAAGTCAAAATGTGTTTATTTGTAATTCTTGTAGAATTGGGCACTGTTGGACACACGTAGTCGGCGTGGTTAACTTTAAAGATTTTATTTGAAATATTCCCATCAAAGCCTTATGTGTTTACGTAGGTGTCCATTTATGCCTGTCAAATTAGATTTTAAATAAAATAAAAATGTCAAATATTGTAACCGGTTACACCATTAGACTTCTATCATAAACCTTTCGGTTAGGGGGCAATTTAGACAAATATCACTAGTTTCTGATGCTAATTAAAGATGAAATATAAACTAATCTACTATTTGGAACTATTTTTAAGTAAGTATTCAAAGTATTCAGTGTATTAAGTTGTGCCTTATCCACAACTTTAGAATTAAAGCTCTGAAAGTCCAAAATAAATAGTGATAAATAAGATAATTATGTTGCTCAACATGTAGTTGTTTATTTCTAATCCATTCACTTAAAATTTTAAGCAATGTATAATATCATATAATACAATTAAATATATACATACAAAAAGACCACGCGCATACGCAGTGTTGGGAAGGTTACTTTGAAAATGTAATAGGTTACACTGAAAAACACTAAAAATACATATCTTCAGTCAACACCTGACCCATTAATACACACTTATAGTTCTCCTACTTTTTTTCTATCCTTACACATACAAAAAAAGAAAAAAAAAGTGCTTAGCTTCGTATACTGTGGTTGGCTAACTGAGACCAGTTTTATTGCACTCATGCATTGTTGCCCTTGTGTTGTTCCAATTGCTTCTATTGTTAACCTCATTTGTAAGTCGCTTTGGATAAAAGCGTCTGCTAAATGACTAAATGTAAATGTAACATTTATTTGGCAAAGGGAGTCAGCTAATTCGACTTAATATACTTTGTCATTTTTTATAATAGAGAAAGGAGTAATACATCAACATCATTCTTAGGGTCTACTTTTTTGTGTACACAGAATATCAACAGAACTGTGTGCTTTTATTAAATGAAGAAAGGTTAAGTTACATACTTGCAGACGCTTCATCGGATTCAAAAATTTTTTTAATAGCAAACAGCCCCTGCTATTCCCGAATGATGGCCCTGATGCCAAAGGCTTTATGCCGAAGGTCACATGCAGAAAACAGGTCACATCTGCCATTGACAATAAAGTGTCACAGTGATAAATAAAATAGAGAATACTACATCTTGGATTGCAGGTAACATATAATAAAAGTGCACAATGAAAAACCTAAATCATACCTGTAAATAATGTTTCAACAATGTTGTACATTTTAGGTTGTTACAAGTCTCAAGGAAGAAACAACTGAAAAAAACAGAAAATTTAAAGGAGATTAAAGCCAGTTTTGTTTACGAATAAAACATTTGGCATGTAAAATGAAAACAATTAACAACATTTTAGTAGAAAGCTGTGACAGGCAGAGCAACGACATGTACACAGTAGGTAAAGAGTATGACGCAGGAGGGTAAGTTTATTGATAGCCTCCCGGAGGAGACGAAGGAAATTCAGGGTTGGGGAGCCGGGTCAATCCTATCATCGGATCCGTTACTCTCCAGAGCCGAGGAGGGTATGAGTCGTTGGGCCGGCCTGTCCAGTTGCTGCGAGTAGCGGGGCGGGATGGGCGTTCCTTCCGGTCGTTCGCTCAATCGTCCGAGTCTGGAAAAAAGAACCACAAGAACAAAGCTTGAGTATGATCTCTGTGCTCTGGAGACGTTGCTCACCTTCCTGCGAAGGCCAGCGGCTTTTATAGCCGTTTGGCACGAGGCGCTGATGGGCGGCAGGTGTGCCGCTCTGATTTCCTCCGTCTCCATGGCGACGCTGATTGTGCAAGGGGTGACTCGTCACAAAGCGTTTTTGGGCATTCATAGTAGTAAATAATATCTTTGATGGTGAATCTATGGCTCAAGTTTATAGGGCTGAACACATACTTAAGTCAGCCCCAAATTGTCTGATTAAGTTATAATCGCAAAATAAATGTGCAGCTGTTTCTTTCATAAGACCTCAAAATGAACCATATTAATCAATATCAGAACTTCAGAAGGTTTGGAGATGAATGAATTGACAGGATTGCTTTTATGAAGAATTTTGAAGTGAATTTGATAGATATACAAAATTTACTTGGCAAAAGCCAGGCTTTTCTCCAGTTTACATTTGACACAACAGAACCCCAATAGAATTTACCCCTTTGAGGGTACATTTTCCTTTTTCTTTGAAAGATTCTATGAATATATTTATTGTTACATTTCTTATTTTAAAAAAAAATGTAATTCCACCCAAACATATGGCAGGAAAATTATGCATTTGACAAACACCATGACCTTTACGAAATTTAAGGTGATAAAAACCTATTTAATGATTAAATATATCAGTGATCAGGGAGAACACTCTTGTATTGACAAAATCAGAAAGTGTGATTTGTAATGCTGGTGTTCTGTGTGCTAATAGCGCCATCTGGTGGATGAATAGACCATGACACAATTTTTCAGGAAATATATTTAATTCTCCTAATTATACATTTTAAACATGCTCTTACTCGTTACTCGTTATTGATGCATGGTAAGCCATTCAGTAGTCATAAATTACTAATTAATTTTGTATCCTAATTTTGTATTAGAATCACATATAGGGATTCTAATATTCTAGGTATATACCTAGAAACCCATAGGAAAAACAACAAAATCGTTTCATATTTTTTTTACTGTTTTAAACTGCAAACAACTAGCATTTAGAAGAAGTGAGAGAAGGCAGTGGCACGTTTTGTAAATGTATGACAAAAATAAAGTGAAATGTGCTTGAACTATAGGCCTATTAGTAAATGAATATTGGGAAGAGGGTATAGATGATTTCATCTAAACAAAGTAAACAAACGTTACTGCGCATGCGTACTTTTTTGACCCCCAACTGAACTTCCGGTACACATTCACAATCAATAGAGTGCCTGTAGATTATTTCTGATAACAATCAAAAGACACCGAAAAGAACTGTTACTTGACTAAACTTGCCTTTCTAGTATTTTGAATTTAGACTCCGACACCAAGCTCAACCGCTAGATGGCAGTGTTCCATACGGTTTGTTTAAATGCGACCGAACAACAGGACCCATTTAACAAATTGTTTATTTAATAAAATGAACATACAACAAAATTCAACAAATCGTTTATTTAACACAATTATTATACAGTAAAGTAATAATACAAATTAATATTAACATATATTAAATTAAATATAAATAGTTATATTATTAGACACTAGCCAAACGCAAACCGGAAGTCTGATGAACGGCTGTGATTTCTGTCCTGAAAACAACAATTACCCAGAATGCAGTTTGCAATGCAATTTTCCACAGTATATTACGGTTTTAATGGAAAATGCCATGTTGCTGTCAAAATTGGACTGTTTTTACAGTGTGTATAATACCAATTTAATATACTAAAATGCTTTCTGTGAAACGTAAAATTAATTAAAAAGTAGAAATTGAGTTAAAATTGAGAAAACAGAACGAGAGTATTTACTCTCACGGAATGAGATTTGTATCCTCCCCTTAAACTGTAGAAATTATATTAGACTACTTCTTGGACAAGCCTTTTTTAGTACCCAGAGAAAGATTTTTCTCATAACTTCTAATAGGAGGCTAATTATCTTTTTTTCAATGTTTTCAATTGTTTGATACAGTCAAGAAGGTCATGATCCCTTCTGGCCTGTCTCACAAAAAAAAAAAACAGGAGGTGAAAGACTGCTCAGTGCAAATGCGTAAATGTCAAGGATTTGCAGATCAAAGAGGCTACAGCGCCCCGTGCAGGCAGACACAAGAAGCGTTCGCGACATTCTGCACTTCTTCAGTTCGCTTGTTCACTCACTACTTCATAGTCGGCTTGAGCACGTTTAAACTTTCTGTGCTGCCTCAGGCCTTGAATTTCTGTTAATGTATCAGAAGTGATTCCAGCGTATGAATTAAGCCTGAGATGATTTTTTGAAGCAGGACAGATTGTGACATTTTCTGGACTTTTAAAGTTTCGTCAGTTGAATTGTAACGTTAAGGGCATTTTCAGTCTTTGTTTGACAACAGACGACGAAGGTAAGAGCCCCAGCGAATTTAACTGTATGTTTGCACTAGACTGCTTTACAGTAAATATATCGATATGCTGTAATACCGCCCAGTGTTTTGTACTTTGTGGTTTCGTGCAGCCACAGTTGTGATTTAGTCTTTGATCACATTTGTAAGCAGCAATGTTTGATTATGTCGAACAAACCGGTCTATAGTTTTCGAGAGCTCAAATTTAATCTAATGACTAAGGTAGACAAGAATACTAAAGAAAAGTAACGTTAGGGTTAAAATGGTTGACTGTATAACACGGTGTAACTTGTGTGTAGCCGGAGGGGCTAACATAGGCGTTACCACGCGCGACTGTATGACAGAAAATACATCAAGAAAACACTGATAACAGAAATAGCAACCCAGTAACATGACTTGGTAAGTGAAGATCGTGGCACATAGATAATGTCGGAGTTATCATAAAGACATCATTTAAATAACTGTTAAAATTACGAAGATTCACGTTAACCTATGCGCAACTTTATTGCTTCCCTTATGTAAGTTAACCATGGTTTCTTAAATAACTTTATTGTCATAAGAGTATTTTTACACGGGACTGTGTAAGACATTGTTTGAAAGTTAAGAGTCAGGATACTGGCGTGTTGAAACAAGTCTGTGTATGTGGCATCCAAGATCAGACTCATCAGACATGATCTCATTCTACATATTCAGTAAAGGCAAACTTTACATAAAAATAAGACCATATAGGACCAAAAGGTGATTTCAAATGAATCGCTACGAAAAAAATAACATTGTCCTGCTATAGGGTTTGGTCAATGTTTACATTGGTTCACAATTGGTCGTGATGTGAAGAGCAGTGTGTTTGTCTTTAATTAACGCATAAATGACAAACAAACACAAAAACCAACGTAAAGCATTTTTATTTAATCTTACAAATCAGCTAGAAGGCTTAAATGAAGCCTTTGACTTTACACGTTACATATTATTTATGATTTTTGCTTTAAAAAAAAAATTACGGATGCACCAATATGATTTTTTGGGCCGGTACGATACCGATTTTAACAAACAACTATCAGCCGATACCGATATTGGTCAATTGCATACAGTACTACACAATATTAGCTAGTTTGTCTGCATTCAATTAATTTTACTGAACATGAATTGGATCCATTTAACATTTTAAGAGAGGCACAAGTGTAAATGTGCCTAAATGTAAGTTAAGATAAAAATACAATACGACAACATGACAATCTTCAAAGGTGATTTTTGCTAGCTAATATTTCTTTTATTAAAAACATTTTTTGAGAATGAAAACAACTCAAATTTGTAGGGATGTAACGATTCACTCAGCTCACGATGCGATGCGAGTCACGATTCTGATCTCACGATGCGATTTAGTCACGATTTACTCACGATTTATTTTGAAAAAATGAGTTGAAACAAATTAGAAATGAACAACTTCCCTTGCATTATTTCTTAAATGCTTCACGTTTCTTTGTATGATAAAATAATGTTTTATTTCAAATAACAAAACTAAACTGCAATTTTATAACAAATTAATAATAGAAAAAGTCTCTTTAATATAAACAAACTAATACTGTATGTGCTTTTCTTGGATTTTTTTGCATTTAAGAAATATCAGCATCCACGTTTAGATTTGCAGTGAAAATAGCGGCCCCTGCTGTTCAAAAAATGTATCGCGATTCAGTTCAAGCCTCAACCGATTTGAATCGTCGCTCATTACAACCGATTTTCAACCGGCTCACGGTGAATCGTTACATCCCTACAAATTTGACTTAAAATTGAACATTTATTCAATAAATTTAAATAAAGTATGTGCTGTTGCCATTTACAGTAATTATTTTGCTCCGAGAAAAACATTGGATATTCAGACATCCAACTCATTGCCTCCATGCAGTTAATTAATAAACTAGGGACCTATAAAATCCGTTTAAATTTTTTCCCAAATTCCATTTTTATTTTTCTGGATTCTGTGTTTTCTTTTTTTTGTACAACTATGTTAATATGAACCAGTATCTTGCATCTTGTTTCTTTTTCTTTTGCTGTTTTAAGTCTACTTACATTTAATTACTAGTTTTGAAAATTTTTAGTAGCTGTTTTGTCATGTGTTTAACTGGACTTTTATTTTGACGACGGACTTTAATTTTTACGGCTTGCCGCAAAGTTTGACAGCAGCTTCTCTCAAATGAAACTGTAAAATGCGCCTGAGGTAAACTCTGTTAGAGCAGTGCTGATTCAGTTTGTGTGTTCACGTCCACCAGATGCTAAAAAGTCCACTACAGTACACAAAACCACACCACTCATTCACACGCAGAACAAGCAGATTGCATATTTAAACAGCAGCCGAATAAATATTAGCACTATTCATAGCACAATTTGAATTTTATAAGCTGTTCAGTGCTACTTTCTGGCGTGTTTGTTACTTTCCATCTGTGTTTTCCGCATCACGGAAATCATAGGGCCCTAATAAACCTGTCGTTCATGTCTTTGTTTCTCCAGATGAGGGCAAATAAGGAGAAGGAAACATGTGGGACCATCTGCCTAAAATACATGCTCTTCACTTTCAATTTTCTGTTTTGGGTGTGTAAATTCTTTCTTACAGTATGTGTAAGCTGGATAGACCCATAACCATAAGATACATGCATGTAAAAAACAAAAACATTTACAGTGCGGTGTGTACTTTACTGTTATTTCTGCTGGAAATCTTCCTCACGGAGTCTTATTTGAAGGTGATTCTAACATATGTCATACAATATCATGCACCAGTTTTTATCTACTATTGTCATCTACACAAAACTCACAAATATTACAGTATGCATATTACTGCGTATGTGTCATGGGCACTTCGATGTCATGTGGGTTACATGTCCACCATATGAATCTGTGGTGTCTTGAAATGTGTTCAGTTGGCAGGGGGTGCGGTGATGGCTGTGGGCATCTGGACATTAGTTGAGAAGAGTGACTATATCAGCCTGCTGTCTTCCAAGATCTACGCCGTCTCTGCGTACATACTGATTGTGGCGGGGGTGATCGTCATGGTAACGGGGGTTTTGGGCTGCTGTGCCACCTTCAAAGAACAAAGACGCCTTCTGAGAGTGGTAAGAAACCCATGGACATGTTTACTTTGGGACCTCTTGAGGATTGGATTTCCAGTTCCTTAATACATCTCTTTGGCGTAAATAGATATGAGGGTGGGACAGTGGATTACTTTACGGAGCGGCCAGAGACTGAAAGAAGTTAAAGGGGTGATATGACATGGCTAAAACCAATATTATCGTTTGTTTTAGATGTAATGCAATGTGTATACACTATTTAAGGTTCAAACAGCGCTGTGAAAAGCAATGTGTGCTATGATTGGCCACTTAACCAGTGCATAGTAGTGATTGGTCAAATACTGCAAGCGTGTGACGGAAATGTAACGCCTCTTACCATATTTGGAACATCAGGTTCCCAAGCAATTGTACTGACAGGTGATAAAATGTCATCGGTACTTTCCTTATCAATTCGAGCCCGAATCTGATCTGTAAAATGAAGATGATCAAGCCGATACATCAACTTTGCCAGCGCGACTTGAGCAAGATGTAAAGGATTGGTAAGGTTTTAAAAAATATATATATATTATGTTAAATAGTTAAAAACTATAGCTAACTGTTTTACCTTTTATATACAAGTGATCAACCAGTGTCGCTCGTTTGATTTTCCCAAGTGGTTGATGTCCTTAGGACAACATCATGTTGACCCTGGGACAACATTTAAATCAACCAATCAGATTTCAGAAATAAGTTTAAAGTTTATTTTAAATTTAATCTTACAACCAGGATTAGGTGCTTCTAGACTGTTGTTTTTCACTTATCATTTCCCTCTGATTTTAGGGGTAAGTTAGGGTTAGGGTTTGGTGTGGGTTTAGGTTTTATTTATAAAAATGTTGTCCTTAGGTCAACAAAATATGTTGCCCTGAGGACATCAACCACTTGGCAAAATCAGGTCGAGCATTACGCCATGTCTCATCACGACTCAACAAAGACAATAAACCCCATTATAAACACAACATTTGTTGCCTCTAGTTGGAACATAATTACTTATTATTAGGACTTATGTTGTCTTTTTTCACGTTGCGTGTCTGCATTTACACAAACAACATGCGCTACAAACACACGACAAACTCAACTCGCGTTAGTCCGTAACAAAGTCTTTTACAATTAAAATATACTTACAAGCTGCGAATCTGAAGCACCAGACTGTCCTTGCGAAGTTGTAATGGTTGGAATTGCCCCACTTTTTAACAAAAGCCTTCGTGCACAGCCAGCCTTGATCTCTCCCAGGTTCATGAAGCAATCATCTGTGAAATGTTCTGCACACACTTGAATATTCGGATTGTACTGTTCTGGAACAGTATTGTGATTAAAATGTAACCATGCGTTTTTAGTTGTCTCATCTTTTGGAAGGGCAAACAAAGCGGCTTTCTTATCGCAACGATACGCACAGCGTCTCCATGACATGGCTGCGGGGGCGACGATACAATGAGATTTACAAGTACGCCCACCTTACTTGCGTATAGATTTGGGCGGTCTTAGTCAAGTCAAGTCATACCACGAAATGACGTAGATTCGTGGGGGTGTGGTTACACGAGGCGTTTCAGGCAGGTCTGGGTGAGCATTCGCTTTTAGATAGAATGCATCTTTTATTCCGACACTTTCATTTTTGCAATTTTACGTGTCTGATACATGCATGGGCACCTTATAACCAAAGACACAAAAAAACACGTATTTGCGCCATATGACCCCTTTAACGAATCTAAGTTTGTCCGTTTGCTAGTGAAACTGTAGAAGTGTAGTCCGTTAGGGGTTGTCATACAGTATGTGATATAAAATGCACGAGAACAACAAAACCTGCCCTCCTATTCAAGTTAATGTACATGGTCTGCATTAGAAGGTGGTGTTCATATACTTTTTGGCCTTATAGCAGTGTTTCCCAATCCTGGTCCTGAAGAACCCTCAACACTCCACATTTTCCAAATCTTTCTACTCAAACACACCCAGTACTCGAGTTGAGGGGGGATGGCATCCCCCTTTGAATTAAAGATTATCAAAATCATCCCCCTTCTAAAACGGCCATCCCCTGTTATTTTATCAATGAATGTGTAAATATTACCAGTGGTAATTTACCACTATTTCAACATTTAGTTTTTGCGAATATTGAATAGGCTAAAATACTGTGGACGAGGGTAACGTGCACATAATGACACGACGATTTGTTTTAAATTGACGTCACATCAGTCAGCGACATAGCAGCGCAGGTGCTGGTGATTTCAGCATCATGGCCAAGCCCAAGCGACATGGACAGCTTGACCTGAGGGACTTCGGCTTTAAGAGAGCAAGAAGTAGCACTGAAGGTAAGTCAAGAGTCAGGAATACTTTTGATATGTCACCAAAGGCATAATCTCTGGACAGAGGCGATAACAACACAGTTAACGATGTTAGTTTGGAGCTTTTTTTCTTGTTAGCTATAACGCCAGCTAGCTAGCTAACGTCAGGTTAGACTTTACATTCACAAAGGTAATGTTAGATTTGGTTTCTGTTTCACCTGGAATATCTTACTGCAGGGTTTCCCACAGCACTTTACAGTGGCCGCCTAAGCAACACACGCCTGCCTCATTAACTAGCCTAAGTAGAAAACTTTTTTTATGAGCAAAAACATCTTTTTTATGAGCGTTATCCGCCGTGTTACTCTTGTCCTGTCTGATCAGCGGCATCTGGTGGAATGTCATTGCGCTATCTATCATCTTTTACCAAACATTCTGAAACATGTAAATGGCAAGTGCAAGGAAAGCCATTACTTTTCCTTGCATAATTCTGAAACTCTTTAGAAGCTTCTATGAGATACTGAAGGGGAGAATGGGGTTAGGCAGCGTTGAACTGATCAGTTATTAATTTTGCTTCCCCTTTTTTGTCTTTTGTTTGGCCACCTCAAGTTTAAGAAATGTCAGGTGGTGCTATGTATTTGTATTATATGTATTATTTTCAGATTTTTTAAATGGTACATTCGTTTAATCCGTTTGTTCTTGCACTTCAATTCAAATGGACTTGACTTGAGAGGATTCATGTTCATTTACAATGTTTTGTGAGGTTTTGTTTCAACATTTAATAAATGAATTCCCAATAGATTTATAGGTATCATGGGAAAATGTATCCTCTGTATTTACCCAAACTATGTAGGAGCAGTGGTAGCCATGCCAGCCTGGGGACCAACTCCAATTCTGAGGTGCCTTGGTCAAGATCAATGACAGGAGTATCTGATACGTAATACAGCAATAGCATGCATGTTGTTTTAGAGTAATATAATATAATAATTATCTTTGTGCTTAAACAATAATCGAAAGGGTACACCCTTGGTCTCCCACCATATGCGCTGTCATCAGCACAAATGATCTGTCCCTAAACGTTAAATCCAATCCACCACCCCCCCTGATTTTTTTTACAACTCAAGTACTGAACACACCTGTTTCAAAAAGTATCCAAGACTTAAGAAGAGTTTGGCAGATTAGGCTACGTTCACATTTGGTGTCTTTTCGACAAGAAAAAGTTGACAAGGGAATAGAGAGTGTCTTTGCAATAACCATATAATCAAAAGTTATTGAAAGTGAAAATTAAACTTGAATTTGTACAAAACTGCTCCAACTGACTTTTCCGCCACTATTTTTTCAAGCTCGATCCTGCTTGACTAATCACCTTCATTGCATGTTGTTCTTGTTATGGAAACGACAGGTCTCACTACTCACTTGTCATTGGTCAGCTGTGAAAAAGGTGTATTTTTTCCAGAAATTTTTCAACTTCAAAAAGATGCTCTGAGTTGCAGAAAAAGACTTGGTGTTTAAAAAACCGCTCGGGAATTGTTTGATAACACAGTTTACTCCATGGGATTATAATGTAAAACTGACGCCAAATGTGAACATAGCGTTGGAGTGATTCTTAGGATGTGCAATGTTGGGGTTCTCCAGGACCAGGATTGGGAAACACTGCTTTATAGTGAATTACCCAACTCAATCACACTATCTATAATGAATGTGATACGTTGTTGACATTAATACATTATATTTTATAAGTTAAAAGCAGAAAATTGTGTCTCTGTCCATATGCAGAATAATGGGATTTGCGAGCTGTACAGTGGAATGTTGCCTCTGAATCCATGTTGGTTCTGACTCATAATGCTACCCGTTGTGTGTCAGACATGAAATAAAAATAGTGATGCACCGAAATTTCCAAAAGAAAAATATAGGCCGAAATAATCGGCGCCTCTCCCTTCAGTGCTCACGCCCACTCACGCTAGCTGTTATCAAAGGACAATTATGTAAGCGCGCCATAACAAAGGCTGAAACTTATAAAAAGAACAGCTCAAGACCAGCGGACAGACAATGACACGCAAGCTCTGTGTGATGCGCGACTGTGTGTGACCGGCTTTGTTTTTGCATTGACTCGTGCGTGTTTTAAAGCCAAACTTTAAATGCAAAAAACTCGAACGAGAAAGAACGATCTGTCAGTAAGTGATGATGTAGCTCACGTGGACCGTCATCCGGCAGGTGCTGATATCACTGAAGCTCATTTTAAGCCTGTTTACATGAACCGACTCACTGCCCCTCTGCGTTCTGCCTGTTGTTTTCATTAAAATGATTCTGCACTATATATAAACTTCTTGTATTAGCAAGAGCGGCTGAGTTTGACTATAACTTGACTATTGTTTAGCATACAATAATTCCAGAATAATTCTAAAACTACAATGTTTAGATGATTGGTAAAAAAGTTATATTTGATTGTGTTGCAATGACCAAGGTAAATAATATATTTTGTATTGTTTTAAATTATGTTCTCCTTAATTTCTGTCATTTTAGTGTGTGTAATTAATACAATTAAATAAAAACAACACAATTTTCACTTCAGTGCGTCACTAATTAAAACCTTCTTCATAAAGAGCACAACAGTATAACCAAAGAAGCATTTCTTTAGTGAGAGATCAAATTATTACAGTTTTATCATTTTCGAAAGCTGTACATTATGAATTTGAGTTCATGACAGAACTATAAGATAAACATCTGAAATGAAGCAATGACTAAATGGGGCTCATGTTCTCTTGCACTGTATGAACATTGTCAATGCCAAATGTTTTCATGACAGAAGTGACAATATATAGAACCGAAAAGTATAACGTGGAAGGAGTTTACAGCTACACTACGTAACTGAAGCTACGTTTTATCGGGTCAACTTGAAAAACCAACTCATTTTCTCTTGTCTGACAGTATTTTGTTCTGCTGCTGTGTGTTTTCCTGCTGGAGATCTTGGCTGGAGTTTTGGCCTACATTTATTACCAGCAGGTGAGTCACCCTCCTTGTTTGTCTGTAGGAATCGGTTTTGAAAGAGAGTTTGTTTGTTTTCTGTATAAGCAGTCTTTTTCTTTTGTTACCCTTTATGCAAAAATGTATTGTTAATGTTGTAGCTAAATGAGGAACTGAAGGAGAACCTGAGAGAAACCATGGTACAGAAATACCGTCAGCCCGAGCAGGATCACGTGACGAAGGCTGTGGATAAACTACAGCAGGAGGTCAGACTTTGGTGTTCTTGCAGAAATATATTTGTTATGGTCTCCAGCAGTGATACAGTAAGTGATGATGAGTGTCTTTCTCCCTCCGTCAGTTTAAGTGCTGTGGTAGCAACAGCTCATCCGATTGGGTGGAAAGTGTTTGGATTCGCTCTGAAGCGAGTAAGAGGCGTTTTGTCCCTGACAGCTGCTGTAAGAGCCCCTCTGAACTCTGCGGTCAGCGAAACCATCCTTCAAACATATATAAAGTAGAGGTGAGTGAGTTTTCGTACCGATCACAGAGCCCTGCTTCACGGAGAACTGCGCATGAAACATAATCACAACCTTTGCAAAATCAAAAAGCTGTTTAATAATCGCACCAGCCAGCTTGATTTAAGCATGATTTAGTGGTAATTGCGATTTATCGTGCAAGCCCTATTAAATAATGACCACTTGAAACAAAATGCTCAATATTAGGTTAACCCTTTCATACAGATTTCTTGTTTTGTTTACATGTTCCTGTGCTTTTGTATTTTTTCATTGTGTCTGTTAATTGGAAAAGTAAAAAAGTGAAAAAAAGCATCTGATCAAATTTCATATTTAGTGTAAAACCAATGGAAGCCTGTGGGCCCCCTTGTGGATTTTGGTGGTAGAGCAGCTAAAAAACTCACAGAAACGCCAAAATTTGGTGTATCAAAACCAAACTTGATACAACACTTGGGGACCCTTGGGACTTTGACTTATGAAATTTTGGGGCTGATCCGTAATTTTTTTAATGTATTTTTTTATAAAAGAACAACAAACCTTTTAGAGTTTTTTATTACAATAAACATAGCAACATAACTTTTTAAAAAAATCTTTTTTCAGCAATAATCTGCTAATTCTCTTCTTTCAAACGAGACCAACCGTAGGGTATTCCAAAGAATTCATGAGTTGCAACCATTTTAGTGCCGACAGTGCGTTTTCATGTGTTTAAAAAGTAATTTGTAATGTGTTTCGTTAGATTACACAAGTTCTTTAACTTAATCTAATTACTTCAGAATACTTTGAAATATTAACAACAGATGACTTGTTTTCCTCTGCATATTATTTTAAAGAACATACATTTTCCACAATATATCTTATAGCAAAAAAGCAGACAAACTTAGAAAAAAGAAAAGGAAAAATGTCTTGGTTACGTATGTAACCTCAGTTCCCTGATGGAGGGAACGAGACGTTGTGTCGAACCGACAGATGGGGTTTGTCTTGAGAACCTATCATCTTCGGACTATTTGGAAAAGGCCAATGAAATTGGCGAATGAAATTTGCATGCCGGACTCCGCCCCGGATATCCGGGTATAAAAGGAAGACGTAACCAAGACGTTCCCTTTCTGTCGGTCTCTCGACGTTGTGTCGAACCGACAGATGGGGTTCCTCTGGAAAACGCCACGGCGCTGTGCCATGTCACAATCTCTAGCGAGGCGACGCTGACTGGCCTAGGCGTGTCAGACGTGAGCGCCATCGTGAAATTCGAGACCATCCAGTGGAGAGGTAGGGGGGCCCCAGAACTTTTACCAAAAAGGTGGGAAGCCCCCTACCACGGCCGTCACAGGCGTAGGCCTTGTTTCTCTAACAGCGAGAAGCCGCCCGACACCGTAAGGGCCACTGGGTAAGCGTTGTTTCTAGTGCTGTCAATCGATTAAAAAAAATTATCTGATTAATCACACATTTTAATAATATTTTAAAATATGCTTTTACATTTGAATAATTTCACATTTAATCTTCAAATTGATGTAGAAACAACATATTTCTTTAACAGCGTCATTTTATGAATGAAAGAAAACATGTTGATATTAGTACTGTAACTGATGTCTCTATTAAATTGATTATTTTAACATTAATTATAGCCATTCAACAATATAATTGAGAGCTATCATGAAATATACAGAAATTGAAGGAAGTTCTCAAACACTTTACTGTCTTTAATGCTAAATTATCAATTAAATGCAGAAGAATTCTCATTAAAGCTACAAACGCACATTGATTTCTTCTTTTATTTTGTTCTTTGATTAACATTAGTGACAGGAGTCACAGCAGCACGTTTAAGAACGTGGCCCCTTTAAGAGCTGTCTCAGTACGCAGATCTGACCGTCACCGCACTCCCATTTTCACAACTCTTTGCATTCATTTAAGATTTTATTTTACACTTTGAAGTCTTGCTTAAGAAAATACTAGACAAAACAGGCTTTCTGACATAATCTTATATGGTTTTATCCATTCAAGCACGAAAGAGAACTTAACATGGATGCGCTGTCTGACAGAGATTCACCGACGCAGCCTTCAGCCCATGACTGTTTACACCAGACTGGACCTCGCGTTGCGTTTTGCCGCTTCCCACAGTTTAGAAGCTGTCTATCTTCATTGAACGCGTCAAAGCAACTGTTTTAAATCGCGCTTAAGTGGTTTAAAAGCCTGTACACGAATAAGAGCGTGATTACATAATGTAACGCTAGACAAAAAATGTCAAAACAAACGGATGCTGCGTTAATTGCTTTAAATATTTTTCACGCGTTAATTTGAAAAAATTAATCGCATGTTTTAACGCGTTAACGTTGACAGCCCTAGTTATTTCCTCACTGAGGAAATGCGCTACAGAGACCACTTCCTGCCGTAGGGAGGAGATTAGTGGAGACACCAACATGGTCTCGCCATCAGGGGAGAACTCATGGGAAAATATGCGGACTGAAGGAGTTAACCGCAAGGTGGAAGTCCACCTAGGGAGATCATGGGTTGCCAAGGAGGGAACCACTCATGAGAATACATCAGACGGAACCACCCAGTGGGGGGTTTACCACGTCTGGAGCACTAGGTCCGGTTAGAGTTATGTGGTAGATAACTCAGCTGGTACCCGGCCTAAGGGGGCAGGGCTGCTCTGTCCAGCCCGGCCCCCAGGAAGGTGCTTAGTGATGGATGGAATGCCTATTCTTCACCCGGTGGGGGGAAGAAGGGAGGCAGAAACAGCACACTGATCCACCTAGAGGGAAGGGGGGAAGGCGCTTTCGGAGGCGTACGCCCTTCCGGCCGCCGTCTCTTACCTGTTGCCCTGCAAGACACGGGCTACACCGGTTCTACGCGGAGGCTGTAGAACCTTGCGAAGGTGTTGGGCGTAGCCCAACCCGCAGCTCTGCAGATGTCTGCCAGAGAGGCGCCCTGAGCCAATGCCCACGAGGAGGCTACACCCTGGGTGGAGTGTGCCTTCACTGCCAACGGGCACAGGCGATCAAGAGACTGGTAAGCCGTAGCGATGGCGTCCACGATCCAGTGCGCCAGTCTCTGTTTGGAGACAGCCCTCCCTTTCTGCTGAGCTCCAAAACAGACAAAGAGCTGCTCAGAGCTTCTGAAGCTCTGCGTGCGGTCCAAGTAGAGGCGCAATGCGCGTACTGGACACAACACGGATGGGGTTAGGTCTTCCTCCCCGGTGAGGAGCGCCTGCAAGTTCACCACCTGGTCCTGAAAGGGATTGGTGGGAACTTTGGGCACGTAGCCAGGCCATGGTCTCAGGGTCACGTGAGAATCTCCAGGCCCGAATTCTAGGCACTCTGTGGACACAGAGAATGCTTGTAGGTCCCCTACCCTCTTGATGGAGGTGAACGCCACCAGGAGAGCCGTCTTCATCGTAAGATGAGAAAGAGCCCGCCAGGACCACTTCAAGGTCCCAAGAGGGTACGGAGCACGGACGAGGCGGATTCAGCCTTCTCGCGCCCCTTAGGAACCTAATGACCAGGTCGTGCTGTCCTAGAGACTTGCCAGCAACTGGTTTGTGATGTGTGGCGATGGGGGCTACATACACTTTCAGTGTGGAAGGGGAGAGATTTCTCTCAAGTCTCTCTTGTAGGAAGGACAGCACGTTCCCGATCGAGCATCTCTGTGGGTCTTCTCCTCGAGAACTTCGAGCCCCACTTCAAGGCGTACAGCCGCCAAGTGGCAGGGGCCCTAGCCTGAGTTATGGTCTCAACCACTGCTTGGGGGTAGGCCACTCAGGATCTCCTCGTCCCGTCCAGGAGCCTGACATGGAGGTTCCAGAGGTCTGGTCTCGGGTGCCACAACATGCCCTTCCCCTGCGAAAGAAGGTCCTTCGTCAGGGGAATCGGCCAGGGGGAGTTGTCGTCAGAAGCATCAGCTCTGAGAACCAAGTCCGGTTGGGCCAGTAGGGCGCAACTAGTAACACTTGATGCTCCTCTTCCCTGACCTTGCACAGAACCTATGCAATGAGGCTCACTGGGGGGGAAGGCGTTCTTCTATGCGCTAAGGCATCCGTGCCGAGGTGACCCTCGGTCAGGGAGTACCAAAGCGGGCAATGGGTGGAGTCCGGGAAGGCAAACAGGTCCACCTGCGCCTGGCCGAACCGCTCCCATATGAGCCGGACTGCGCGGGGATGGAGTCGCCACTCTCCGCAAGGCGTTGACTGACAAGAGAGCGCGTCGGCTGTCTGGTTCAGGTCACCCGGGATGTATGTCTCGCTAATGCAGACTTATATACCCGCCAGATCCCTATGCTCTGCAAACGAACGACGTCTTGTGGTGCCATCCCAAAATGGTAAAAAATCTCTCTCACGTACCTTCTCGGGATCAGTTCCACATTTATGGAAGGATCTGCCTGCTGCTACAAGATCAGCAGATTCTGTAGCCATCTTTAAGAACCGTCTGAAAATGCATCTCTTCTGTCAACACCTGACTGATCAGCTCTGACTTGTATCTCTTTTCTACTCTCTAAAAAAAAACTTAGCTCTGTACACTGTGATAGGCTATGTGAGACCAATTTTCTTTTGTTGCACTTGTGCTTTTTGTTGTCCTTATGTTGTTCCAATTGCTTCCATTGTTTCCCTCATCTGTAAGTCGCTTTGGATAAAAGTGTCTGCTAAATGACTAAATGTAAATGTAATGTGGCTCGCAAGGACATTGTCACCTGCTGACTCCAGAGGAGGCGCGGGTGAGTTGTGTTAGCTGCCGTGAGCGTATGCCACCCTGGCGATTGATGTACGCTATGGCAGTTGTGCTGTCCGACCGGACCAGCATGTGCTTGCCCTGCACGAGGGGCTGCAGCCTCCTCAGTGCAAGTAGCACAGCCAACAACTCTAGGCAGTTGATATGACAGCGCAGGCAGGGGCCCGTCCATCGCCCTGACACTGTGTGCCCGTTGCACATGGCACCCCAACCCTGCAGGGAGGCATCCGTCGTCACCATGACGTGCCTTGAGACCTGCCCAAGGGGGACTCCTGTCCACAGAAAGGTCATTGAGGACCAGGGGGTTAGGGTGCGTTGGCAGAAAGGCGTGATGACCATACGCCTGCTGCCGGTGTGCCACGCTCTCCAGGGAACCCGGCTCTGTAGCCAGTTTTGGAGCAGTCGCATGTGCATCAACCCGAGGGGGACCACCCCCGCCGAGGATGCCATGTGTCCCAGGAGCCTCTGAAATAGTTTCAGGTCGACCGCTGACTGCCTGAAATGTTTCAGGCAGTTCAACACTGACTGAGCGCGTTCTGTAGTCAGTCGCACTGTCATGGAGACCGAGTCAAGTTCCATGCCGAGAAAAGAGATGCTCTGCACGGGGGAGAGCTTGCTCTTTTCCCAGTTGACCTGTAGCCCCAAACGGTCTAGATGCCGGAGCACCAGGTCCCTGTGTGTACACAACAGATCTCGCGAGTGTGCCAAGATGAGCCAGTCATCGAGATAGTTCAGTACCTGCACGCCTTTCTTCCTGAGGGGAGCGATGGCGGCCTCCACGACCTTCGTGAAGACTCGTGGGGACAGGGACAGACCAAAGGGGAGGACCCTGTACTGATATGCCCGCCCCTCGAAAGCGAACTGTAGGAATGGTCGATGACGAGGGAGAATCTAGACATGAAAGTACGCATCCTCATTGGACATTATAGTCTGCAATTGCGAGTGTATATCTCTCACAATTCTAAGAAAATAAATCAAATTTGTGAGTTATAAACTCGCATTTGTGAGAAAAAGTCAGAACTGTGAGATGAAAAGTTGCAATTACCTAAACAAATTACTTAAGGTGTCACATGACATGGCTAAAAGGAATATTATGGTTTGTTTTAGATGTAATGCAATGTGTATACACAAATTAAGGTTAAAAAATGCTGTATTTTCCACATACCGTGCATGTTTGTATCTCCTCTTTGCCCCGCCTCTCTGAAACGTGCGGATTTTTAACAAAGCTCATCGCTCTGAATAGCGAGGTGTGCTATGATTGGCCAGTTAACCAGTGCGTAGTGATTGGTCAAATACTGCAAGCGTGTGACGGAAATGACACCTCTTACCATATTTGGAACATCAGGTTCCTCTTCAATTGCACTGACAGGTACGCCCACCTTACTTGCGTCTACATTTGGACGGTCTTAGTCGAATCATACCACCAACTGATGTAGATTTGTGGGGGTGTGGTTACACAAGGCGTTTCAGGCAGGTCTGGGTGAGCATTCGCTTTTACATAGAATGCATCTTTTGTGCGTGTCTAATACATGCATGGGCAACTTATAACACACCAAAGACACAGAAAAACACGTGTTCGCGATTAAACAAGGGACAAAGGGCTGGGACTCACTGATCGTTCAGGTAACGACAGACATTCTGTCTGTTATGTACAGATTCAAGGGTATGTACATTTTTTGTATGCCTCCGCATACAAAAAAGGATGCCTGCGCTAGTTGTGCAGGCCTGGGCGCCTTTCATACCCTCTCTTCATTTACGTAGCAGCACTGCCCCTAAAAGACGCACATGCTTTACATTACCAAACTACACACTATTCGTCCTCCGAAGTTGCTCGTTTTGACACAACTATTCCTAAATGGGGAAACTAAACTCTTAAGAAGGTTTTCGTTGGTACCGAGGCGGACATAAGGTATTTAAAGGGATTTAAAGCGTTGCAGCCACACAGCGCACAAGTAATCACGTTACGTAACGTTACGTGTCTAACCAACTTCACAGAAGGCTCCAACTAAGTCAACTACGCAAGCTGCTATCCAAACATAGCAGTGGGCGTTTACTCCAAAGTCTTCTATGCGGCCCGCCCTTAAAACAAGGTTCCCACTCTTCTTGAAAGTGCTTGAAAGTATTTGAATTTCTGACATATGAATTCAAGGACTGGAAAGTATTTGAAAACAGACATAGGTACTTGAAAGTGCTTAAATTAAACAAACTAGATTTTGTTAGTTGCATTGCGCTGCTAAAAATATTGGTTAGTGTTGCCGAAACCAGAACAAAACAAAACGCTGCTGATCTGGGGGAAAGCGGGAAAAACTTTAAAAAAAAAAAAAGAGAGGCTGTGAGCGGATGGATCGTGATCATGTGCAGTCCTGCATAAAACAGTCAGAGGCGTGGAGTTATTTAACTCGCTCAATGCCAGAGAAGTGCAAATTCAACAATGCTCGAGCTATAATACAAATATGGTTTATCAAAGTTAAGATGTGGAGTACACCAGCAGGTTATGCATCAAGCAAAACGGTTAAGATCATTGTATACAGTCAAACATATGTTGTATTAAACCACTGCTAAATAAGTTTCTTTTCAACTACGTTCATTTCAAGAATAAGTTCATTAGTTATCATTATTCTTGTCAGTGAATGTGCCTTAAGAGTTTGAATTGTTTTTAGGATGTTAAGAAACACTGAAATGCTAGCTAGATAGCATTGGTTTAGCGAAACAAAAACATGCTCCCAGCAGCGTTATCTGTTGCAGTAATGAACTTTTGCTGTGTGTTTGGGCAGAGGTTTGGCTCTTTGAGCTTGCTGTGTCTGAAGTCGCTCAGTCATTTTTTATCAAGTTCACCATATCAGCAGTGATGGAACGAAATGTTTAAATGCTGGTGTATTCCTGCACGCGTCAGAGATCTGTATCTTTTAGAAACTGCTTTGTGCCTTATTTTGAATATAACAGTAATAATAATCATCATACAGTAATATCATATTTTTTTATTTACAATTTATTTTATATAATTATGTGGCAGTCGTGGCCTAATGGTTAGAGAGTCGGACTCGTGACCAGAACGTTGCCGATTCGACTCCCAGAGCCGGCGGGTAACGACTGACGTGCCCTTGAGCAAGGCACCTTACCCCCACTTGCTCCCCGGGCGCTGCAGTGATTGCTGCCCACTGCTCCGGGTGTACGTGTGTTCACGACTTGCTGTGTGCGTGTTCACTACTCTCTGGATGGGTTAAATGCAGAGGTCACATTTCGGGTATGGGTCACCATATCTGACTAATAGGTCACTTTCACTTCACTTTCACTTCACTTTCATAATGTCTTGAAACTTTCCAGAGCACTATTTACGCAGATTGACAGATGACATTGAGCGGACATGGCGCCCTCAAGTCACCGTTGATTACTTGTCACATTGAATGCTAAATAAATAAATTGAAATAAAAATATTCAAATGAAAGGCGAATTCCAAACAGAAGTGAACTCACCTATGTTGTACTACCTTTGAAGGGCAGAACCCTTTGAATTAAGCTCCTTGAGGGCATTCTCTTCTGTTTATTATCAAAACTAATAATGCACAATCAAACAGGTACTTGTCATTCTGACAAGTACAATAATAATAACATATATGAGATTATATTTACAAATGATTAAACCAAATTGAATGTTTCTCTTTTTTTTTCTTTTTTTTTTTCTTACCTAAAAACCAAAAGTAAACATGTTTTCCCTGCAGTAGGTTTGCATTTGTTAGAAATGGTTTAATAAAATATTTAAAATCAATACAGAATAC
The DNA here is from genome assembly GCF_024868665.1 of Triplophysa rosa. Classification (NCBI taxonomy): domain Eukaryota; kingdom Metazoa; phylum Chordata; class Actinopteri; order Cypriniformes; family Nemacheilidae; genus Triplophysa; species Triplophysa rosa. The sequence goes on from NC_079901.1 coordinate 1,811,872, forward strand.
ATAATACATGATATAATTTGCTCTTGAGGCAAGTAGCCATGTTAAAATCAGGATAATGTACAGCCAGTCGGTTGTCATCGCAAAAGAAACCCCTTCTGTGTGATACTTGTCTCCACTTCAGTCCTTTATTCTATCATGATAAGCGGGCGCCTGTACTGTATAGTATCCCATACTTGCATTGGAATGTCTCCACAGTTACTATGAAAAATAAGCCAAATCACTAATTGACCAGTGTGAATTTTCTAAATTCCTCTGAATATCTGAATATCTATATTATAAGTAACTCGAGACAAGACATTTTTATACTCCACGTAGACTGTAAATCATTAAAAAAAAACGATGTGAAATGTAAACGTTATTGTGCTTTTTATTCAAAGAAGCTCCCTTTTGTTTATGTCTTGTCCTCACCAATATGGCAGCATTGTTGAACCCATAACAGCAACAGGCCAAAGCCTTCAATGCGGTGTCTATTTATGTCTGTGACTGCATGTACCCTTTGTTAACAGACTTCTGAAATGGCCCTTTGTCATAAAAAATGGTATCCTTTTCCCAAAGTGCCCGGCGACGGCACAAAAACACAGTTTTAAATTTGACCAAAATGTGCTTGAAAAAGTCCTTGAAAGTCCTTGAATTTGATGTTGATGAAAGTGTGGGAACCCTGTTAAAAACCAAGCGTTTCTCCAGCCGGCCTCAAAACCAGGGTAGAAAATAGCCTATTACTTATTAATTTTGATGTTTTCGAATGTAAAAACGTCATAAGTAGACATCAGACAATAGTATAAAACAATAAAAACGGCCAGTTCACTGCACCTTTAAATACGTAACTAATGTATTTCGTTACTCCCCAGCCCTGCATATATCAGAGTTCTCCCTAAACCTGCATCTGACAATTGAGTCTGCTTTTGACAAACGCAGCCCTGTTCAGAAATCACAGTATTTACTTTCTGATTGTTAAACATAGTATATTTATAGTTTGAATTAACAGTAATGTTCCTGGTTTCATAACAATTGGAAGTAAATCTAAATTGTAATTATAAAATACATCAGCAATCATTTCAGAAGTGTATATACCTGTCAATAAGTGGCATATATTAGTACATTTTGTGTTGCCTTTCCCAACTATGAGGGTTTTAATATTCAGGGGTTTGATGCGCTAGTAGCCAATGTTGGCGACCATCTGCCTGAAATGACAATTGAGGGATCCAGTGGTCCACCATTCACCCGTTCTCCTGTCCACTGGGTTTTAACCCGTGTCCCCACTCGAATGCAAATGGCACAACAGAACCTATTAAGAACAAAGCATTTATCGCCTCACCCGTATACACAGTTTTATATGCTGAGCCACTCAAAAAAGACCTGACTACTAGGAATTAGGGATGTCAATTTAGACAAATTCCCATAATCGATCTTCATTTAAATTAACGATCAATTAATCGATTACCAGTTAACATTAATACTGCAATATGCCTTTGCAGTTAGGCATAAAGGCGTGAGGGCACGCAAATGCTATGCAAAACGCCAGCTTCCTCACCTGAATAAAAAGGTTTCTAAGTTTAAATAAAAGCCTAGTAGCATTGGTCAAATGAATCTGTGTGATTGGTAAAATAATCAGATATAAAATTATGTATTTACTAATTAACATATGGACCAATATACAACGTGTCGCCGCCTCAGATGTGCACTCTGGCAGTTGCATATAAGCGAATTCATATCATTACATGCGTCTGCGTGAGAAAATAGGTTGATTTTTTTCTGAATGTGCATGGACACTAGGGTTGGGCATTTTTCAATAATTTCATATTTGAATATTTGAGCTCATAAATAACGAATATTCTTTTATATAAATTAAGTTTAAAAAGAGATGATTTGTTACGTTTTTATTTGCTTACAATTTCACATCAAGCTTAAAATTATAAATATTCATAAGAGTATATTAACTAATATTATATCCTGTTGATATAATATTGAAAAGATTAGCAACGTTGGAAAAAAATAGAAAAATACATAAACAAAATGTAAATGCATTTAAACCTGCGCGAAGCGAAATCATACAAAAACCAAACACAAAACAAAACGCAACGTATATTGACAGTCTGTGATATATGGTTATCTTGTTTATTTTGTTTTACATGTTCTTGATAAGAAAAACAAGCATATAGCCTAGGTCTATTTTACTCTGGTGAAAGTCTGTTCAACAAGCCGACAGCAGAGAAAACGCGCTTCTCAAACTCCCGGAAACAAATCCTAGATCTGACAAGAATATCTGGCTTTATTGTTTATAATGTTGATTATAAATAAAGTAAACAGGCTTGATACCTCCATGCCAACTGTTAATTGATCCTAAAAACAAAAGACGGAGCCATTGTGCCTGTTGTCCTGTTTATTCGTGACCGTCACGTGAGGAAGAATTACTAATCCTGCTGATCACCACTGCATATAAATATTGTTTTCGTTGTCGCTTTATGGTCAGTGTCTGTCTTGTTTAGCTTTGAATTGCATTTGCATCAATAAATAAAATCAACTAAGGTAGTCTAAAAGGAATTTCAGCGCGTTTTAAAACAATCAAACAAAAAACATTTACAAATTTAAACAAATTTATTTACAGGTGACGACCCTATTTGAAGTTCTTACAGTAGGAGGAAAATACAGGCTTTAGGTATGGAAAAGGGTACCCTCCAAACAAGTTATGGACAACACTACTTACATTAAACGAAGAAATGAAACTTTAATTAACAAAAGCTCTCCTCCACCTTGACCTGTCAATCATTGCGCCTCACGGCTGCAGCTCGCGCTGACAGACGTGAGCCTCATGAACTCTTGCGTCCATTGTCCAAATTAACTTTAAATCTTTTATTTCTATAAAAATGTAAAACGAAGGTGTGTCGGTAGCCAAGTAATGTAATAAGTGGACAACCATTGTGGTTTTCCATGATTCTGCTGTAGGTGTTTTGTGCATGAGCCGCACACACTTGCATGACCTTGAACTCGATCATCCTTAAGTTATTTCGAGTAAACTGTTATCGACAATTAATCGATCATCGATTAATCATTAACATCCCTACTAGGGATGCAACAATACAGCTCACCCACCGTTCAATACGAACCTCGGTTTTTCGCCCACGGTTTTCGGCTCGGTTCTGATGGCTTTGGCACATTAAAGTGTTTTTCATTGTTTTATACTTATGTGACAGGAACAATAAAAACTTCAGAAGAACAAAAAAACAATTTTACTGAAATTCTCTATTTTACTTGACTTGTTTTATTATTTTTAAGCAAAAAACAACTGTAACACAGTTCAATGTAGGGAAGGAAGGAGGCGGGAACCGGCGAACATTTAACAAACTTTAATTCAAAAATAAATAAACAATAAACAGCAATAAAACAGGCCGGCAGCCCCTCACGGACGACTGCCGGCCACACAAACATAAACAAACTTAAACAAAACTTAACTAATGTCCGGGCCCGGTCCTCTCTCTCGATGGTCCGGTCGCTCGTCCTCTTATGCTCCCGAGCTCCCCCGTGAGGCATGCGGGGACCGGCGGTTGCACAGCTGTCACTCGTTGCCACTTACGCTGCCGGCCCCGCCTTACCCACCCCACAGCTCTCGCCCCGCCTTCCCCACCCCACGGCTCTCGCCCCGCCTTCCTCACTACAACAACTTGTACAAATTCCTGGTGTATTGAATATATTTAAAGATTTACACAGCAGTTTTTGGTTTACTGTTCATCAACATGCAAGTAAAATAAGCTTCTTGAAGAGGTTTTGCGCATCAGAGTATTTAAAATGACGTAATGCAAAACTTGCGATTGCTGTAATGGAAGTAAACGTGCGCTCAATGGGAAAGGCCAAGATAATAATATATTAACAAGGTGCGCCACTGCCATTGCAATAAATTGGAAGAAATGCAATGCTAAATAGCTGCTTGGAAGGCACTCTTGTAGCTGTCCGAAAGGCCGCCGAGTGGCATGACTTTCATTTAACTGACTTTGCCATGGTGATGTAGACGCTCTTTCTGTGAATGTGCTGCTTTCGTATGCAGTGTAAAAATACATTCTTGATGTGCCAAATTTGGACATTATCACTTTAGTGATACGGGCATACAATAAAGCCAGCCCGTGTCTCTTCATCATCATTATACTCAACAGCACATTGCTTCTTGTGTTGCAGGCAGCCTCGCTTCACCGCCCGACCACCACTCGCTATTAGATATTACTCGTGGGGATGCGTTTGTCTATCTCAGCATACAGACAAACACGGACAGAGCCAGTTCACACTGTAATTGAGCGAAAGGAAAAGTTTTTTTTTTTTTTTTTTAGTTTTAGTTTGCAACTTTGGACGAAAACGTAGCTATTGACTCCATTGTCAAAGGTGTTTAAGATTCATTCTACTGGGAACGTTTTTAATAACCCCACCAGGCGATGCAGTTCAATGAATTTTTCTACTTGCCATTCTCACAGTTACACTTGGCATATTAATGTAGAATGTCACTGAATGTCAACAGATTATCAGGGAGTATCAGACAAGTGAATTGACTTGTTTTGTTTTTCAGGGCGGCTGCATCACGAAGCTGGAGAATTTCATTCTGAACCACTTACAGATCATCGGCGCTGTGGGAGTGGGCATAGCCTGTGTGCAGGTCAGCCAAAACACTTTTCACCAACTCATTCATATGTTTTACAGAGACGTTCTTCTATACTAAGAAGTTCTTATACCTGAACATAATTAGTGTATGTTTGATATTACCACCGCTTCTGCTGAACAGTGTAAATATGATGCAGTATGTAAAAGTATTTTAACTGTCGGCCCACATTCATTATTCTTTGACAGTTTAATATGCTGATATTATGAATTCTGTTTGTATCAGATCTGCTTTCTAAGATCTGCTCTGTCTGTCTGTGTTTCAGATTGTGGGCATGTTTTTCACCTGCTGTCTATACAGAAGTCTGAAAGCAGAGCCGTACTGAAGAGACGCATATATGCTGTTAAACGGAAACAATCGAGCATTTCATGAACCTTCCATTCTGCAGATCAGAATGAACACGTTTATACTACTACAACTGGCATGATTCAGGAATAATATGTGTTTGCCATACATTTCAAGTACTACTGAGCTGAAATTAATATTCAGATCCTTTTTCCTCATTGTTCTTAAATATTCAAGAGATTTTAGTATCTTAAGCACGTTTGGTTTGTATTTTATACATGGAACAACTAATATCTGTCATTTTCATCTATGTGTGCTTTTTTATGGAGATCACAGCTGTTATTTTAAATATTTAATGTAGAACAACATTTAAGTTTTTAATTAAACTTGACCATGAATTTAAAATACAAAACCTGTACCTCTTTAACTGTTGTATGTTTAAGATGAAAACAGCTTTCAGGGTCTGGCATTCTGTTGCACTTTATTCAGCTGTTTTAAAGAATCCGAGCATTAAAATTCTGATTTTAGAGCATGTCACAGTACAGAGACTGCTTTGATCAGAGTTACAAATGATCTGCTATTGGCGTCTGACCGAGGTTGTATCTCGTTATTGGTGCTGCTAGACCTTAGTGCTGCATTCGATACCATTGACCACAGCACACTCCTACATAGACTCGAAAATTATGTCGGCATTAAGGGAATAGCTTTGAAATGGTTTAAATCTTATTTATCCGACCGTTTTCAATTTGTAGCAATAAACAATGAGGTGTCACGCAAATCGCAAGTCCAGTACGGTGTACCACAGGGCTCAGTCTTAGGGCCTCTGCTCTTCGCATTATACATGCTACCTCTAGGAGATATAATAAAGCGACACGGAGTTAGCTTTCACTGTTATGCTGATGATACTCAACTTTATATTTCCTCGAAGCCTCATGAAACACAGCAGTTCCATCGAATAATGGAATGCATAGTCGATATAAAAAACTGGATGAGTAACAACTTTTTATTACTGAACTCGGACAAAACGGAAGTGTTACTTATTGGACCGAAAACTGCTATAAGTAACAACCAAGAATACTGTTTAACTATTGACGGATGTTCCATAAAACCCTCGTCGTCAGCAAAGAATCTTGGCGTTCTATTCGATAGTAATCTGTCATTTGAGAGCCACGTCGCCAACACCTGTAAAATTGCGTTTTTCCATCTTAAGAATATATCTAAACTACGTCATATGCTGTCAATGTCAGATGCAGAGAAGTTAATTCATGCATTCATGACATCAAGACTAGATTACTGTAATGCACTGTTAGGTGGTTGCCCTGCAGGCTTATTACAAAAACTCCAATTGGTCCAAAACGCGGCAGCTCGAGTTCTTACACGTACAAAAAAGTATGAACATATTAGCCCGGTTCTGTCAACCTTGCACTGGTTACCTATAAAGCATCGCGTTAACTTTAAAATCTTGCTTATTACCTATAAAGCCTACATGGTTTAGCTCCTCAGTACTTGAATGAACTCCTTTTGTATTACAGTCCTTCACGTGCATTACGCTCTCAGGCGTCCTGTCAGTTGGTAATACCTAGAATTTCAAAATCAAGTGCAGGTGGTAGATCCTTTTCCTATCTAGCGCCTAAACTTTGGAATAGTCTTCCCTGCACTGTCCGGGAGGCAGACACACTCTGTCAGTTTAAATCTAGACTAAAGACGCATCTTTTTAATCTTGCATACACTACTCTTCCATAATATAAATCTTAGAGGGTTTAGGCTGCATTAGTTAGATCAACCGGAACCAAAAACACAACTGATGTACTTGTTGCATCAAAGAGTACAGAACAGTACTCTACTCTCAGCCAGTCTTGTCTCATTGTTCCAAGGTTACCACAGCGAGCAGGATGCAGTTCATGGCCTGACCTGATGGTAGAGCGGAGAATGGGAAGTGGGGACCTGACAAGAGCTGAGATGATAGAGCTGGATAAAGAAGGACGCGGTCTCTTGACATGTCTTCACCACAAAATTTCAAATGCTATTAGATTATTAATGATAATCTTAAACTATAATTTATTTTATTATTAAGTTTATTTATTTTATTTAGCCTTGTTGTGCAAGTTCTCTGGAGCTTGTGCAGAGGCAGCAGCTTTTGCCAGAGGGGAACTGGAATCCCCTGGTTGGGCCTGGGTTCTCCTGAGGTTTTTTTTCTCGATTAGAGTTTTGGGTTCCTCGCCACCGTTTGCATACTGTTTTTGCACTATCTGCCTGACCGGGGGGGCTGCTTTAGAATCTTAAAGTTTTACTTAATTAATATTGCATATAGGAATTTATGGTCATCTGCTTTAGAATTTTAAATTTTACTTAATTAATATTGCAATAGGAATTTATATCTGTTATATTTGACCTGTGCTTCTCTCTCCTTTATCCTAAATGTGTGCTCTCACTGAGCGTGTGTGTGTGTGTGTCTGTGTGTGTGTGTGTGTGTGTTGTGTGTGTGTGTGTGTGGTGGTGCTGTGTGTGTGTGTGGCGTGTGTGTGTGTGTGTGTGTGTGTGTGTGTGTGTGTGCGTGCGTGCGTGCGTGCGTGCGGTGTGCGTGTGTGTGTGTGTGCGTGCGTGCGTGCGTGCGTGCGTGCGTGTGTGCGTGTGTGTGTGTGTGTGGGTGTGTGTGTGTGGGGTGTGTGTGCGTGTGTGTGTGTGTGTGTGTGTGTGTGTGTGCGTGCGTGCGTGCGTGCGTGCGTGCGTGCGTGCGTGCGTGCGTGCGTGGTGCGTATTGTGTGTGTGTGTGCGTGCGTGCGTGCGTGCGTGCGTGCGTGCGTGCGTGCGTGCGTGCGTGCGTGCGTGCGTGCGTGCGTGCGTGCGTGCGTGCGTGCGTGCGTGCGTGCGTGCGTGCGTGCGTGCGTGCGTGCGTGCGTGCGTGCGTGTTAGTACGTGTGCATATTGTGTGTGTGTAGTGTTTTGTATGTGGGTATGTCTGTCTTCTGTGTTTTCAACCTTTTCTTGTTTTTGCAGGTACAACTTTAATTATTTTGCTTATAGTCGATATGTCTCATGTACAGCTGCTTTGTAACAATGAAAATTGTAAAAGCGCTTTATAAATAAAGTTGAGTTAAAATTCAAACATTAAATTTGTGACGTGTTAAACGGCAGGCGTGGCCATTCTTGTTTTTACATGTAATGGTGTGTAATCAATTTTTTTTTAAGTTATTTGAGAGATATTCTACCTCTATGAACATAACCAGATTAATTGCCATTTTACATTTGCTTCAAAACCATGGTTAGTTTTTAAAAGGCAAAGGTATTTTGCAGCAAATTTTAAAGCCAATCCTTTCAATGGTGTTGTCAATGTATTTTTCTACTTTTTTTAGCAAACATTAAGCTATTGCACTAAATATTCTTTACATTTACATAAAAGTTGATGAGTAGTGCGTGTATATACTGTGTGTGTGCGTGTGTGTGTGTGTATATATAAATATATATATATATGTGTGTGTGTGTGTGTGTGTATACAGTGCCCTCCAGTATTATTGGCACCCTTGGTAAATATGAGCAAAGAAGGTTGCAAAAATAAATCTGCATTGTTTCTCGTTTTGATCTTTTGTTTAAAAAATCTACAAAATTCCAACATTTCATTGGCGTAAAACAATTTAAAGTGGGGGGAATATCACATTATGAAAAAAGTTTTTCTCTAATACACCCTGGCCACAATTATTGGCACCCCTAGAAATTCTTATGAGTAAAATATCTCCCAAGTATATTTCCATTAATATTTAAGTTTTCTGAGCACACCAAGGTTTCCTGTAACTCAGTGTTCAATCCCAGGGGATTGCACATACTTAGAAACAAATGTGTAGTACAGGAGTCTTCAACTAAAATTGCTTGAGGTCCAGTAAACGAACCCTCTTTACCAGCCGAGGTCCAGACGATTAAATACCTAAAAACATGAATTGATGGTTTTTGGCAGACAAAAGAAATGTCATATCTATACGGTGGCATAACAATGTCTGACAACAATATAATGAAGGAAAATGTGCAGAAATGCCCTAATCTCTAAACCAACCTGCACTGAACATACATTCATTTTAACATGAACAACTTTAAATGAAAACTAAAGTGTTGTTTTCTGCTGAACTGAGATTAACAAATAGCAGCATCAAGTTGTGACTGAACATCCTCTGATAACATTTCAGCTCTTGTGGCTGTTGCATATGGAAGCATATTGGTAGCTATTATCAAATTGAAATGCAATTTGCAAAATGGCAATGCAGTATGTAAAATGACAATGCATTTATGTCTTTAAATATACATTTAAAACAACATATGTGCAACATTAGGTGCAAAATGAAAATTCAATAATACAATTGACATTTGTCCGTTCCTACACTACTTTTAATATGTATTTTAAATGCATATTTGAACACTCTTTAAGTTGCAAAATGAAAATGAAAATGCATTCCCCGGATTGAGTATATGTGTTTAAGATAGTCAAGCAAAACTGTTGAAAAATGATCATTCAAATGTTATTTTCCCTAAATGAATTAACATTAACAGGTTGAACAATTGGGATTGCATTTTCATTACACAGCGCGCCGAGTGTTGCAAAATTCAATGTGGACCATGCCTGTTGTGTATATATTTATTTATATATATATATACACAACAGGCTAAGGCGGAGTCCAGATCCTCTGTTTTTCTATCTATCTGCTGCCTTCGATACAGTAAATCACCAGATCTTACTAGACACCCTTTCATTGCTAGAGACCACAAGCATTCCGCTCATTTGGTTCCAATCCTACCTTTCAGACAGAACCTTCAGTGTGTCCTGGAGGGGTGAGCTGTCCTAAGCTCATCATTTGATCACTGTGGTCCCTCAGCGATCGGTGCTAGGGCCTCTTTTATTCTCTATACACAACCCTCCATATACACAACTACAGCACACCAAAACACACATACAGTACATGCACACAGACACACACACACATGGAGACAGAGACAGAAGAGAAAAGAAGAGGAACAGGTAATATTTTATGCAGACTATAAATTCCTTTATGGGGTAGTATTAATTCATGCAAAATGTTTAAAATAAAATTAACAAGTACAAAATTCTAAAGCTGATGTCAGCAACCCCCCAGAGAGCAAAACAAGTGCAGCCAGTGTGTGCAAACAGTGGCGAGGAACCCAAACCTCCAGTGGAGAAAAAAAACTCGGGAGAACCCAGGCCCAGCCAGGGGAACCAGTTCTCCTCTGGCACTGCTGCTGCATCTCTACAAGCTCGACAGTGCTTGCACAACTGGCCTAAAAAAAATCCAATTGCTAATTGCAGTAGCAATTTTGTTGTGTAGTGGGGACATGTCAGGTAGCCACCTCCCTCTTTCAGCTCCACCATCTGGACTGGTTGCGGACCTTGGAACCATGAGAAAAAAACAACTGAGAGCAGAATACTGTTCTACAAGTGTATCAGTTGTTATAGGAAGCATATAACAATCATTTCCACATCCACCAGAAACCTTGGTGTTGTCTTTGACGATCAGCCGTCCTTCACGGAACACATCACAAAGACATCACAGTCATGCCGATTTGCCCTCTACAATATCCAGAAGATCAGGCCTTACCTAACAGAGCATGCAGCGCAACTGCTTGTCCAAGCCCTTGTACTTTCTAGTCTGGACTATTGCAACACTCTTCTTGCCGGTCTTCCATCAAACCACTACAAATGGTCCAAAACACTTCAGCACGGCTTGTCTTCTAAGAGCCCAAAAGAGCCCATGTCACACCTCCACTGGTTACGTGTAGCAGCCCCCATTAAATTTAAGTCTCTAATGCTAGCTTTAAAAACCATCACTGACTTCTCACCTGCATACAGTACTTTCACATACTGCCCAACCAGAACCCTGCGATAAGCAAATGAGCGGAGCCTAGTAGTCCCTTCGCAGAAGGGCACACGATCAATCTCCTGCTCATTCTCAACTCAACTTTATTTATATAGCGCTTTTTACAATTTCTCCAGAGAGCTTGCACAAGGTTAAATAAAATAAATAAATTTACTAATAAGGTAAATTATAGTTATAGATTATCATTAATAATCTAATAGAATTTGAAATTTTGTGGTGAGGACGTGTCAGGTGACCGCGTCCTTCTTTATCCAGCTCTATCATCTCAGCTCTTGTCAGGTCGCCGCTTCCCATTCTCCGCTCTACCATCAGGTCAGGCCATGAAGACGTGTCAGGTGACCGCGTCCTTCTTTATCCAGCTCTATCATCTCAGCTCTTGTCAGGTCGCCGCTCTACCATCAGGTCAGGCCTTGAACTGCATCCTGCTCGCTGTGGTAACCTTGGAACAATGAGACAAGACTGGCTGAGAGTAGAGTACTGTTCTGCACTCTTTGATGCAACAAGTATGTCAGTTGTGTTTTTGATTCCGGTTGATCTAACTAATGCAGCCTAAACCCTCACAGGATTTATATTATGGAAGAGTAGTGTATGCAAGATTAAAAAGATGCGTCTTTAGTCTAGATTTAAACTGACAGGGTGTGTCTGCCTCCCGGACAGTGCAGGGAAGACTATTCCAGTACAGTACACAATACCATCTCAACAGTAAAGTGCGGTGGTAACAGCATCAAGCAGCAGGGGGGACTTGTCAGGGTAGAAGGAAAGCTCAACGGCACAAAATACAAAGATACCCTTATTGAAAACCTAGTCCAGCGCATTTAGAACCTCTGACTGTGTAGAAGATTTCTTCTCCAAAAGGAAAATGATCTTAAACCTCAGGCTGTAAAGGGGAAAAAGAACTGAGTCCGGGGTATAAATACTTTTGCAATGTACTTTTTCCCCTTTTTACTTTTAAAGTTTTTTGTATATATACAGTATACTGTATATGTACAGTATCTCACAGAAGTAAGTACACCCCTCAATTTTTGTAAATATTTTATTATATATTTTCATGTGACAACACTGAAGAAATGACACTATGCTACAATATCAAGTAGTGAGTGTACAGCTTGTATAACAGTGTACATTTGCTGTCCCCTCAAAATAACTCAACACACAGCCATTAATGCAAAATTATCACACAAACAATATATATATATATATATATATATTGTGTGTGTGTGCGGTTTTTAAAAAAAAATTACACCTGTAATTTCAATCTAATGTCTTATACTTAGATACTATACTTACAAGAGCAATTTTTCCATATTTGCCAGCCAAGCAATCACTTTAAAAGACTGTGTCATACATAGCAACGGGGTCAGTGAGGAGGCGGGGCTGACCCCGTTGCTATGTCTTTTGAAGACTGTGATTGGTCGGTTGGCCAAGAAGGAAAAAAAGAACGCTTTTAAGTATAGGGTCATTAGTTTGAAATTGCACATGTAAATTTTTTTCAGTTTTACCGTACTCACGCACACGATCACACACACACATATATTCTTTATTTTTTATTTACCATTTTGTTAATGTCAACGTATTTGATAGAAAATGAACAGTGACACAATAAGTTTCTGTAAGTGCTGTAATTGTTTGTGTGATCACTATAGAAGGATGTGACAGAACCAAATCATCTCTGCTGCATAGCTGCATTTCTCCAGTTGCTAAATATGTTAATGTTAGCGTGTCTCTAATAGGATCGGTCACAAACATCTAATGTGTTGTGTCTTATGAACGCACATCATTCAATTCAATGTAATTTAATGTTATAGCGTGTTTACAATTTGCATTGCATCAAAGCAGCTATACAAGAAAATTAAAGTTGAACACACACAAAAACAATAAAAAATCTGATAAACCTTTAAAGTAAAATGGAAATTGTCATGAATTGCAACACATTTCTTCTCACTTTTTGTGTTTCGTCCATTTTCTCTGCTGCTAAAGAAACTCTTAAGTCTCTTAAAAGTCCTCCTCGCTACTCCTAAAGTTTTGGACCTTAAAGGTGCAGTGAACTGCAGGGCCGGATTATCCAATGGGCATTATGGGCACAGGCCCAGGGGCCCTTGGGGCCCAGGCAAGGGAAAACATTTTCACATAACAGCGTTTACGCCATATTCATTCTGCCGTGCGCTTCTCTCTCCCGCGCACATGGAGGTGCACACACAAAACAGTGTTTCTAAATTAGGAAGTCTGTCTTTTGAAATCACTTTTGAAATCACTTTTACGAGCCCTCCAGCGGCGTTTGTTTAGAAGAAGCGCATAGCGACAAATCTAGCGACTTCTTGGATAAACCTTAGCTTTCATTCAGTGGGAAAATGTCGCCAGTGCTGCCCCGCGAGCGCGAGGTCTCTCTTTCCCGGCAGGAAGCAGCAGCACCGTACGACAGGTAACTTGTGAATAAAATGAGTACAAAACAGCGTTTCCAACAACCTGTCACTAGGGTTTCCATCCAAAGTTGCCAATTTAGCTTATGCGCAAAATTGGAATATCGCATAAAATATTTGCGAATAAGCACCGTTTCCATCCAACTAGTCAACCGTCACTTCCTAATAAACTGGCACTAAATATCAGTAAGAAAAGTAAGAGAAGCCACTGAATATAATAGTTTTCAAATATAATAATACTTGCGCAAACAGACGATTAGAAAACTCAATAAATGCGGTGCTCTTGTGGATGCCTGCTGTTCGGGAAACATAGTCGTGATAGTTCTAAGAGGCAATTACAGAAATACTTGACGACTTTGCTCAGGCGTTTAAGAATGACCATCACAACATTTCTGATGCTGTGTCACAAGATCATTACACTGGTTAGTCAGGTTACACCGGCCGTCTCATAGTGCAGTTACGTGAGTTTTTGGAGGAATTTATTTGGCAAATCAGAATCAGAATCAGAAGAGCTTTATTGCCAAGTGTGCTTGCACACACAAGGAATTTTCTTTGGTGTTGGAAGCTTCTAGTACAGACATTCAACACAATGACAATACAATATAATACGATTTACAGTCTAAAAGATTCTAAATTGTGCATATATAAAATAAAGACTATTTTACAGAAAATGGGGGATAATAACATATAAGAGACTTTGTACAGGGTAGTATATAGTAGAATAAACATATTAACAGATTGTATGTACACTTGTGCAAATGGATAATTTAGTAAGTAGAGGTAGTGTTATATACATGTATACATAAGATGTAGATATAATAAGGCACTATAGTGCACACTATAGGAGTAGTGGAAGTGGAATATTGCTCTTAAGGAGCAGTTATCTGTTTAGGAGGGAGATTGCCTGGGGGAAGAAGCTGCTTCTGTGTCTGGAAGTCCTGGTGTTTGGTGCTCTAAAGCGCCGGCCAGAGGGCAGCAGATCAAAGAGTTTGTGTGCTGGGTGTGTGGAGTCAATGATGATTTTTCTTGCCCTGTTTTTCACTCTGGAATCGTACAGGTCCTGAAGTGTGGGCAGAGGAGCACCAATATGCGTTTCCATCTCCCATTATTCGCATAAACCTTTTTCACAAAAATGAAAAACCACCTCAAGCGATCATAAAAACTTTTTTGCGAATTAAGCGTTTTTAATTCGAAATTTGGCGTTTCCATCACTTTTGTGAATTATTTTATATTGATATAATGTTGATCAGTAACTGCCTTAAGTTACCAATATTTAGCCTTCATTATTAGATAATCCACAGTGCTTTTACATACATTGCAAAATGTTTAAAAAAAAAATATGATGATGTCATAATATATATGCTAAATAAGTATACTTATAATACTTGTTAATGTCGTTTACTGTAACACATTACACGCTTACATAATAACGCGAGTCGCGAGGTGCTTGTTACGCAAATAAAGTTTAACAAATGGACAAATTACTCTTGTAGTATAATCATTGACAAAGACTGCCCTGCCCGTTTAGTCTTTGAAAAAATGAAGATGGAAGTACAGTATTTTAATTGCATTTAAGAATATTTTTAAGAACTTTCTGTAATTTATCTGAATAAAGTTCTTATATTTTCTCTTAAGAACAGTTACTACTAACATTACTAACAGCACTAACATTTTTCATGAATATGGGCCCTGATATTTTGTCAGATCTTATGCTGGTGCAGTGCAGAGCCCTCCTGTTGCATGATAATGCCATGCCTCATGTGGCCAGAGTCTGTAGGCAGTTTCTGGATGATGAAGGCATTGATGCCATTGACTAAATCCAGTTGAGAACCTCTGGGATCTCATGTATCTGAAGCTCACTTATGCTCTGATTCAAGTCTGGGAGGAGATCCCACATGACACCATGTGCCATCTCATCAGGAGTATGCCCAGACATTGTTGGGAGTTCATACGGGCATGTGGGGCTATGCACATTACTGACTTACATTATGAGTTACTGTGATGAAATTTAAACAAGTTGAATCCGCTAGTATTTTTATTATTGATATTACTGTAATTCCTGCCCTGAATGTGTTGATCATTTTGGCATTCATTGACACATTATTTTGTTCTCACAACATAATGCAAAGTAGTGAAGAGTTTTAAGCTGGATATTTTGTTAATTGAGATCTAAATTCAGAGGTGTAAAGAGTACCTGAAAACCATACTTAAGTAAAAGTACAGATACCTTGCAGTGAAAATTACTCCATTACAAGTTACAAGTCACCAATTTCAAAACGACTTGAGTAAAAGTCTTTGAGTATCTGATTTTAACTGTACTTGAGTATTTTACTCATACTGAATGTAGGCTCAAAGCAGCACTAGTCCTCAACACTTAAGAGACATGTCAGTGAAAAACTAGAAACAGTCGATTCCTGAGGAGAGCAATCGCATTTATTTTCTTAAATCATAATAAGACTGATCACCTCAAAATTGCAACAAATCATGGCCGACATCATAACCTACGTCATTACAAACACCCAAGTCTCATTTAAGCTCAACTGCTCATAAGTAAACCAAACTCCTTCAAAAAGGTCTCTTCAATATAACGGATAAATAAAGTAATGTTAAGTAGAATTAAAAAGTCAAAGCCTTTTTGCACTGGACATGCTGGTTTGGGCCTCATGGCCAGCTGCAGTCATGTCCTCATTTCACATACACTGTTAGCCCTTACCTGCCATTTCTACAGTTATATATTGTCAACACTGTTGCCTGCTAGTTACTGTAGGTGTTTTACAGTAAACTACTGCAATGGCTGTTTGTATTAACGCACTTAAGTCACACAGTCTTAGATGAACACGTGTAAATAACAGATGAACACAATAAATCTGTCAAGATTTCACCAGAGAATTAAACACAAACATCAATAACATCTTCACATATTACAGACACCACATTCACTTTATTTCTGTCATCTGTGTAAGATGGATCTTATTGAGATTGAACTCGAGTTCATAGTGGTTCAATTGTGTTTTAAGTCACCATTATGGCGATCAGTGTTTGCTTTGGTTGGACTCTTTGACTTTCTTGTAGCTTTAAAATGTACACTTATACAATAACACTGAAAGGGACTTTACAGGAACCGCAACTTTATGTTTGCTTAGTAACTGAAGATACATCTGAAAGAATCCAATCATTAAATAATAATAATATAGCATTTAAGATTTATTAAGATATGTTTGGTAAAGTGATCACATGTTGTAATGGAAAGATCTCTGTCAGAAAATCTTTCTTTGCAATTGAGACACAGTTAGACACTTGACATACAAACCTCATCAATGGTGACAAACAATCATGAATGAGTTTTGTACTATGTACCCAGCATGCATTGCAGCATGAAGCTGTTCAGTTGATTGTCACCATTGTTGAGATTCATATGTGAATTGTTCATTTCTCTGTTTCCGACTCATTCTATAGGTTAATATTTTGTCTATATAGTGTGAGAGCACTTTTGAAAATTGAAATACTATACATTCTTTTTACTGGTGTACATCACTTCATGGCAATAGTCCCACCACATGGTCAAATTTTGAGCAAACATGTTTAGAGCACATTTAGGAAGAGTTAGTTTTTAAAATAAGAGCTATAGATGTGTGACCTACAGTAACTAGCTGGCAACAGTGTTGCCAATATATTACTGTAGAAATAGCGGGTAAGGGCTAACCATGTATAAACCGCCAGCGATTGACATCTACCTGATACTGCACTCATATTCATATAAAGAAGACATGTTGACAAGTTTTTGTAAGTTAGAGCAAAATCCACAAGATTGTAGATTTGTAAATTGCCCTGTAAATAGCAATATTAATTATAAGATAGGTGCCATGCAAAATGTAATGTGTATCTGCATTAGTCATTACAAATGTAGTGGAGTAAAGAGTACATATACTTGTTCAAAAATGTAGTTAAGTAGAGAGTAAAAGTTGCTAATATCTTTAATACTCAGTACAACTACAAAGTAGCCAAAAAGATACTTAAGTAAAGTAACTAAGTACATTTACTCCAATACTTTACACCACTGGATCTAATATAGTGTAATAGTTATGTATGAGTCTCTTAATTGTCCTCGATGTAAACAGATGAATATCAACATCACACTGTTACTGCTGGACATGAGTCAAATATACAGAAATGCTGAAAAAGCAAAGATTGTGGAGGACCTGGATCATTTTTCTGAAGATCAGTGGACAGTTTATTGACTCAGGACAAACAAGAAACCCTTAAACAACTATGAGAAAACATAAAAACTGTCATTGATTGTGCAGGTAACATCATACAGTATTAAGAATCGGAGATGTAAACTTTTGACCTGGGGTACTTTTAGAAATTCTGTTATTCTTAGGTGTGAACTTCATGTTAACATTCCTTTCGTAAAATAACTTGTTCAGGGCAGGACTAAATTAAAAATGAAAGTTAGTTTTGCAGTACAGCATTGTTCAATACTGAAGCCACATTTTCAAAACTCTTCACACATTCAGCAAAACAGAAGTCTGTGCAGACCAAACTATGAATCATTTTTCATTGCTTTCAGACAAAATACATTCAGTGACCACATTTTTCAAAATTCACAAAACACTTTTGTCATTCATACTCCACAACCTGCAAAACACTGAATTTACAGCACATTTTTCAAATGCTAACAAAATAACTTTCAAAATAGTTAAAAACACGTTTAAAACAGAATGATGACGAATGCTATGCATTTCTGCAGTAATTATTTTAAAGTATAGACAATTTTAGCTGAAAAAAATACAAATTTTAAGATATTGCAATTTCAGCTGAAATCCTCAGGTGATCTGCTTTAGTCTCATTACCATGATTTATTCATAAAGGGGATAGCTTGGAACTTTTGTTAGGAAATATGGATCAAAGAAGGGTGGTTCAGAGAGGGAGAACGCATGGAAGACTGAATTAGTCATTACATTATGGTAATGGTGTATGGGACACATGTTAGTGTGTCAGACTCTCGTGTCAAAGTCAGAGTGATCGTTGGTTCGAACCCTGCTCGGAGCAGTTTTGGGTAGGAATGGCTGCACATCTAAATTAATTGTTTATTACCTTTATCACTTAATTCCTGCATTTGTCTGTTTTTATTAATTTCTTTATTAGTGCACTTTATTTGCACACTTTATTATGTCATTTCTTATCCTCCACAGAAAACTAACATTTGTGAGAACATGTAAAGGAAAGAATCTGAGTATAAGTTATCTCTCTTTTAGAAACAGGTTTGAGTTACCCCGCTTTCTCAGGTTTGACATACCTCACATTCTGAAACAGAAAACCCAGTGTTTCCCTCATTTCAGGGTTACAGTTTTTGTCCATTGCTTGAACACTTTTTGCAACACTTCGGCTCATTGTGTCAAAACTTTACACACAAGCACACAAGACACAACACTGGGAAGTAAACCATTCACATCTATGTCGAATTGAAACTCTGCTATCAAAACCTAACAATCCTTTGTCAAAATCTCACTCTGATGGCAAAATGATACAGACTTGCATCATATGAATACACTTTCAGATTAGCAGCTTTATATAAAACACTGCAGTCTTTAATTTTCACTGTTTTTATTCAGTTCACCAGTAAGCATTCTGTGAAGCTCAATGCAACACTTACAGTTTTTGTTATGTTTCTTTTCCAACAAAGGTTTTCACAACAACCAAAAATGAAAGTACCGAAAGGTTACAAATGACATCACCTCAATACTGTACATCACAGTACTACACTTTACAGTACAGTACAGTAAATGCAGTAACGCAAAAATAAAATCAAAAATTCACTACTGTAAATGAAAAACAGGCCAATTGTGTGTGGGTGGGATTATGGATCCTGCCGTCTGTTTGGGTCTGGCCACGTGATCTCATCAATATCACAAGCGATATTTTCTCCTGCTAAGCAACGGGGAAAATATCGCCTTGTGTGCCGAATCCATCCATGGATTGACCTTTCCTCAATGTCTCCGCATGCCTCTTCCATTGCCTGTAGAAGAGGCGTGCGGGCATGTGGTTGGCGGTCATATACGTGCCATCTCCAAGCGGAAAAAATAGGGTTTAGAAATGGTCAGAATAGAATACAGTCTGGAGTACAGAGTTGAGGACATACCTGTTTTCCAGTCTGAATGTCCTTGGATGGATGCAACTGTGAACCGGCTTAGATGTGGGGGCAGTTGTGGTTAGACTCTCTAATGTTTAGAGAGTCGGACTCGTGACCAGAAGGTTGCCGGTTCGATTCCCAGGGCCGGCGGGTAACAACTGAGGTGCCCTTGAGCAAGGCACCTTACCCCTACTTGCTCCCCGGGCGCTGCAGTGATAGCTGCACACTGCTCTGGGTGTACGTGTGTTCACCACTTGCTGTGCGTGTGTTCACTACTCTCTGGATGGATTAAATGCAGAGGTCACATTTCGTTGCCTTGTACTTGTACATGTGCAATGAAAATAAAGTTGAATCTAATCTAATCTAATCTAAGATGTGGGTGGACTCTCTGCCCAGCTTCCCTCATTGTCAGGCCATGATTTGTCACATGATCCACCAAAGTTGCTCTAATATCATCTGAAATACTGTTCCGTGCATAGCCTCTTCGACCACGTCCTACTCCTCTCTCTCTTTGTCTTCCTCTACCTCTTGCTCTCCCTGCCTCCATGCTTGCAAAGTTCTCAAAATGGCTCAACTGAGGCCTATTTATGGCTGGCTGATTGGTGTTCAGTTTTGCAACTAAGATTTTTCAGGTGTGTGTCTAAGTGTTTTCAATAACCCAATGTGTTTTGTATTTTGAATAGATGTGTTTTCCCAATGGTACCCATGAGATTTCATTTATGAACGAAGTGTCTTATGTGTGAAATAGTGTGTAGTGTGCAGGAGCAAGTGTGTTGCAGAATTGCAACTAAAGTGCAAAGCAGCGCTTTTGTTTAAGGTATGGTTACACTGTGTTTAAGGTATAGTAACAAAAGCTTCAAGTTTTGTTACTTTGGTCTAAGCATGTGTCTATAGTGTTCAAGCAATGGGCAAAAACTGTAATATACTCAGAGTTTTCACTAAACCGCCTTTCTGAAACGGGCCCAATATCACCTTTGGAAATGTCAATATGGTTAGCACAACAACAATTGCCAGAGTCCTACAGAAACATAAAATAAGGATGAAGCAACTGTACACTGTACCCTTTGAGAGAAACAGTGAGTGTGTGAAATAACTCCGGTATCAATATGTCCAAGATGTCTGTTCAATAACCAAACGGTAAATACACATTTATGCATTACATGAAAAACCTGTGAAACTGTCAGGTCCCGGGTTTGATCTACCTTCACCCTGTCGCACTTTTTCTCTTGTTTCTATTTTTCTATGTTGCACAGCTGACGCGGCTTGGCAATCAGCCAGGTGGTTCGGCGACACGCACCTGTTTCTCATCTCATCCATCATTCTTTGCTGTTGCGTTGTATGATTAGCTTCGCTTTTGTCATCTTCTAGTCTTCGGTTTAACTTGTTATTCCAGTTTTCTCCTAGTTTTAGTTTGCTGTCGTGTTTGCTTTTGTTTGGAGTTTCTGGACTGATCTGCCGCTCGGGTTCGGACCCTTTTTCACGGACTTCTTCACCGATTGGGATTACGAGTTCGCCTTTTCCCCCGGACACTGTTCATGCCTCAATCGACCCTTGCCCGTTTTGACCACGACCTGGATCTCCCTTCGGACTCTACACGCACCTCGACTGACCTCTCGCCTGCCTGACCTCGCCTTTGCCTCGCCCAGTGGACTCTCTGAGCCTGGCTCAGGTATTATTATTTTGTTCTTGACCTTGCCTTGATTTCTTGCAGACTTATTAAATCAGTTTGATTATACGCATCTGCTATTGAGTCAGATTCTTCTGAGCGTGACAGAAACTGTCTGTAATTTAGAGAGTGGTGGAGATGGAGGCCAGACGAACTCCACATACTTTTATCTTTGTGGATGAAGCTGAATTTAACTTGGCAAAAACACGCCGCAGGGGAAGAAATGTGATTGGACAGAGAGCAACTGTGGATGTCCCAGGCCAAAGAGGAGCAAACATCATGATGTGTGCAGCAATGTCCAATGATGGTTTGCTGTTACACAAACCACTCATTGGCCCCTACAACACAGAGAGGCTCATTTCTTTTCTGGATGACCTGCATAATCGACTTGTGCCAGCAGAGGAGAGAAATCAAGGGCCATCGAACTCCCCTACCTTCACTGCTGTGTGGGATAATGTGGCATTCCACCACACTGCTGCAGTCACAGACTGGTTTGCTGCACATCCCAGGATGTTAGTATTATACCTGCCTCCATACTCCCCTTTCTTAAACCCCATTGAGGAGCGTGACGAGGGAGGCGTGACGAGAGCCGTGGGAGGAGGAAGCGAGGCCAGTGACGCGATTGATAATGAGTGTCATCTGGGCGCCACACTGGCCTCGTATCTCTCATGGAGGAGATCGGAAGCATAAAAGGCCGAGCGACAGGAGTATACAGTGAGAGAGGACCAGGCCTGGACATACGTTAAGTTTTGTTTATGTTTGTGTGGCCGGCAGACGACCGTGAGGTGGCTGCCAGCCTTTTTACTGCTGATTTATCGTTTATTTATTTTGATTAAAGTTTGTGATTGTTCGCCGGTTCCCGCCTCCTTCCTTCCCTTTTATTGAGCTTATTACAAGGAGTTTTTCTCTTCGTGGAGGTGGAAGGTTTATGATCACCATCCACATGACCAGATGACTTTACTGGAGGCAATGAATGCGGGGTGTGGAGGCATTTCTCCTTAAGACTGCCAGGGTTGGATTAGACATTCCAGACAATATTTTCCATGATGCATGACCAGAGAAGACATCAGATGTTGATGTTGAATCCCACTATATTTATGTATGAAATACGCACAGCGTTTAGAAGCCATTACATGGATAAAAAGAAATTCTCCACATTTTAAAGTGCAACTCCGTCCCTCTTGAGATTTACTTTTTGGTCCCCCCCATTTTTAAGTGCTATGATGACAGTATAACAGAACGCTGCAGCATAGAGATAGTCTGCAAAATCAAGGTAATAGTCAATTGAATGAACACATGAAAGTATTTTCGCCATACAATATGTACTTTAATGAAATAAATTAATTTGAGAATAAAATCGTAATAGTGATTAAAAACAACTACAAAAAGACAGATATCATTAAGACATTTGGTAGCACTAAAATTAGCTTGTATTTGTTAACATTAGTTAATGCATTAACAAACTAAGATTAATAAATGCTGTAGAAGTAATGTTTATTGTTTATGTTAATCTCAGCACCTGTAAACATTTGTTAATGCACAGTGAACAATTGTATTGACATTGAAGATTATTAGATGCTTTAAAAATCTATATCGCTCATTGTTAGTTCATGTTAGCTATTCAATGCATTTACTAATGCTTATACTTATTATAACCTTATTGTTAAGTGTTACCATATATTTGACAGGACAAGGGAAATTAAAAGATGATTTTGTCAGTCCGTGGTGAAGAAGAGGTCATGAGGGAACCCATTATGATAGCATGAGCACAGTCAACAGGGTCACAGCAGTTACCCAGAGCACACGTTCACACGGATCTATAACAGAAGAGAGTCACTTTAAAATGTAACATTTCACGAAACGTTCACTGTACTGATGTTGGCAAGCAGTGTTGGGCAAGTTACTCTGAAAAAGTAATTAATTACCAGTTACGAATTACATATATACACTATATAATAGTGTAACTAGGGTAGCACTTTATTTTACAGTCCTGTTTCCCATGTACATACTGTGTACTTATTACTGTAAATATCATAACTGGGCGATAACTAGGTACTAACCCTGAACCTACCCCTACCCCTAAACCTAAACTTATATCATGTATACCACCTTATACTACCCAGTACTTTCTTAGGTAAGTACACTGTAACTACACGATAAGTACACATACTGTAAAATAAAGTGTAAATTACTCTCTCCAAAAAGTATTTAATTATTTATTACTAATTGACTTTCTATAAAAAACCTTCCTATAAAACCTTGATTATTTAAGTGATTCAAGGATCATCGGCTCTTTTAATTTATTCAAATAAATAATATAAACTACATAAAGTAGTATTATTAACTTACCAAAGTATTACAAATGTGAGATGTAATTAAAACATCATCTTACTTTAAAACATTTTAAAGTTAGACTTTTGAATTTTGATGTCAATTCCACTATTGCACACACACATATTGCACACAGTATTTAGTTTATTTACATCAGAAGTAACTGTAATTAAATTACTAAGTAACTAGTTACACCCAACACTGTTGGCAAGTATACACTTACTGCAAGACAGCAAGGTCGCGGTGGTTTGGCTGGTGGCAGGCAGATTGACAGGTTTAATGGTTTGGGTTGGTTTAGCTGTGCTGGTTTGTGTGGCTTGCTTTACGATGGAAACCGGCCCTGAGCGTACTCTATAAGTGCTGGTTAGAATACTATCTACTAGCGTCCGCTCGGATGATTTTGTACATCGGTCTGCACATCTCTGCGTTTGTTTGGTGGTCACACAAAGATGCACTTCACACTCAACATACATCTAGAAAGACAAACGTATCGAGTTTAAACACAGCAATGCAAAACTGATCAAGAATTCACCTGAATACAAAATGTACAGCTTGAAGTTCACAGTAGGAACACATACCGTGTCTCCTTTAATTTCCATAGAATTAAGATATAAGCGGTAAATTCGAACAGTTGACGTTGACGTCAGGACCTCTAAAGTACCATTTCCAGCTACACACCTGAAACACAGACAGGTGGACAAAGAGGAAGGAACATGAAGCGGGTTGATTTACTTGGTGGAAAATGTATTTACCAATTTCACACATGCATCACATTTTAATGCCCTTCAGTACACAGTTCATAAAAAGAAAACTAGAAAGCTAATTCTTAAATAAGCTCTTTGACATTGTGCTCCCTTACAAAAAATATGATGTTGATGTTGACACTAACTTTTGGCTGAAGAGAGGCCGTGTGTGAAGAAAGTCACTTGTCTCTGATTCCACACAGCGGCCCACCATGAGCTCCGCACGGGCCAATGAACAGTTAGAAAACACGTGCAGGTCCAACATGTCCAGCTGGCCGGAGCGATGGAGCTCTCGAGGAGTCCGCGCAAACCGTGAACTGCGTAACCGTGCCTGTCGTGTGTCAGCAGCCATTGGGCCTTCACCAGGAATGTGAAACTCCAGCCAGAAAGACACGGCACCGAACGTCTCCACTTCTGACGGTACCACGATTTGAAAGTTTGGACCTTCGGCTTGCTGGCTGGAAATCCGGCAGGCGAGTGGAAGGACAAGACTGGCATCGCGGGTGATGGTCGAGTTGGAATTTACGCTGCGTAAAGTGTTGGTGTACAGCAATTCTGACCCCAAGTGCTTTAAACATCAAAGAAGAGATTTCAGAAAACTAAAAAATGGATCATTTTAATGCTGATTTTGTTTAAAAGCAGCTCATGTGAATGTGTGTATTTCACAGTGTAACAAAAAATTTTTCGCCCGACCTTTTTATAGTTCTTATACAATTCTGTGGTGCTAATTATTGTGGTAATATTTATTTTCATTTAGCATCAATGTTTAAGTGTTGATTTAGCTCAAGTAAATTTTGAGCTTATTTCATTAATTACCATATATCTGTATATTGCAAATAAACAAAAACTGTACAAATTAAAAATATATATTTTCCCACTGTCAGAAAATTCTAGAAATGTCTGTAGCACAGGGCAGGTGGGATGAAGCGATGATGGGTGACTATGTCTGGAACTTGGTTTGTGAGGAAAGGATTAGTCATAAAAGACAAAAACCATCAAATGGACACTTCTGGAGTTTCGGACGACTCATTTTTAGTAACTGTTAACTTTTAGTAAATGTTAAACTGTTGTTTTGAGCTCAGTGTTATGCCAGTACCTTGTCATTTCTGTGTAAGAGTAATAATTCCGAAATGTATAAATGTGTGAAAACATTTTTTAATTTAAAGTGGTCATATGGCGCGAATACGTGTTTTTCTGTGTCTTTGGTGTGTTATAAGTGGCCCATGCATGTATTAGACACGTAAAATTGCACAAATTAAAGTGTCGGAACAAAAGAGGCATTCTAACTATTCACGAGTTCACCTGCGCAAATAACCGCAATGTTGTAGGGATAATAATGATAGAGCGTGGGTAAGAAGGTTATGCGTATTTGGCGTGCTGTCCAGGGAGCGGGCTCCAAGCTGGCCGGATCTATCCGAACGCGCAGCACTCTACCCTAGTCAGGGCAAGTGCGCCGAGCTCGGAACCGGCTCGAGCCCAGAGCACACCCCCCAGGGTCCTGCGGGAGAATGAGCTTTGGGAGAGGAGCCGGGGTGGAAGAGGGATGCTAATCTGAAGAGATGAAGCAGGTAAAATGTTTTGTCTATTTATAAGAGAGCTCGCTTAAGCAGATAGGTAGATGCGGTGATTGCTGATGGTAGACCAGCCGTGCTAATTATTTGCTCCGGCTCCTCCCGAACTTTGTTAATTAAACATCATAAAGCGAATGCTCAGGCAGACCTGCCTGAAACGCCTCGTGTAACCACACCCCCACAAATCCACGTCAAGACCGCCCAAATGTATACGGAAGTAAGATGGGCGTACCTGTCAGTACAATTGCTTTGGAACCTGATGTTCCAAATATGGTAAGAGGCGTTACATTTCCGTCACACTTTACATTTCCGTAGTCACATTTGACTACGCACTGGTTAACTGGCCAATCACAGCACACCTCGCTTGTCAGAGCCATGAGCTTTGTCAAAAATCTGCAGGTTTCAGAGAGGCGGGGCAAAGAGGAGATAGAAACATGCACGGTATCTGGAAAATACAGCGCTTATGAATCTTAAATCGTGTATACACATTGCATTACATCTAAAACAAACCATAATATTCATTTTAGCCGTGTCATATCACCCCTTTAAGTACCGTCGATAGTATAAAAAAGTTATGTTTTTCGTATTCAGCGAAACAACTTTTTGAACCATTTGTCTTACTTTGTCTTGTATATATTCGTTTTATTGTACTGATGTTTAATCTTATGTTACGCCTAAATTGTCTTCATATGTACAAATAAGGGAGTGTCTCAAGGACAATTTATTGGTTTTCACTGAATAAAGTTGTGGTGTGTTTTGTCTATGAAATAATCCTGTGTGTTTGAAGAAAGAAAGGCTCGTACCCAGTGGCATTGCTAGGCCCTTTTTAGGGGAGCTAAAGCCCCCCTAAAGTTCTAGCTTAGCCCCCCTAAAATATGGTGAGTAATAATGTAATCTGTACAAGAATTTGAGATCGCTTTATAGTCCCCTTGAAAACTCTTATTATGAAAACAGCATTAGGCTGCGTTATTTAGCGCATTCTTCAGTTCACAGCAGCACATTGGAGTGAACGTCATAAGCAGAGTAACGTTACGAGGCGTGTACATTAACATGACATCTGCATTTTTGCCATTCTTTGTTATAAATGCATTTTATAACATTTTATCGAACATTTTATAACATTTTATCGCTCCCGCATATGATGCGGGAGCGATACAAGACCCTTTCCCATCCACTGTAAAAACGTTTTGTCTGCGTTCACCCCTCGTTAACTAACGTTAGTTGTTTACGTTACCTCCAGCGAAATGAAAGCATCACTTCACACCAATGACGGCATACTTTAGAACACGATCATGATGATATTGTAGCGCACAGAAATGTGTCATTCATGATGATGTGCTGGTTGATTTTTCTGCACCTAAGTTATAGAGAGTTGACGGTAGTTTTGACAGCCCCGGAAAGACGATGGGCAGATAGAGTTACGTTACTGTAGTTCGGTCTGGTGCGGCTGTGTGTGTTATTCAATGTTCCGAGTTCCGAGGAAACAAAGGTGTACCTAGAAGCTTTTTGTCGTTTTTCAGACGCTTCAGTATTTTTATTATTAATTTAAAACATATTGTGGATGTAACAGATTAACACGCAGTCATGCACAGGAGTGACAGCGCTCGTGCCAATCAGAATGAATGGCAGGGAAACATATCAAGTTATTCCTACTAAATAATGATTCAGCAGTTGATTGTGACATTTATTATATGGATTTGTGGCTGTTGTTGTCACTTATAAATGTTGCAGATTGACCGATTAATGTGATATTCATTTGAATAACAACTTGTCTTTATGCTTTTCTGAATATTCTTTCTTAATTATTTATTTTAATGTGTATGTGGTGCTTAGAGTGTGGTTATATATATATATATATATATATATATATATATTTATATCCTCATTGGAGGCTGAGCCCCCCTAATATTGAAAACCTAGAATCGCCCCTGCTCGTACCACTGTTTTGGTGCCACAGCCCGTCAGAGAGAAGGTTGTTGTCACGTGTGTGCTGTTGTATAACACTGGACAGGTCGGGTCATTTAACTGCAAGCCGGAGAGATGAAGATCCTCCAGGAAAGAGATGGGCAGCAATAGAGACATTTGCAGTTTCCGTTCATTACATTTCAATTCTGAGAGGCAAAAACATGAAAAGACTGTGAATGGACACTTATGCGAAACTTTGTCTTTGACATCGACCTCATTTCCCACATGGGAAAGCCACCCACTATTTGGCCCAACAGTGTCCACTTGGATTTTGATTGGCAAACATTCAAGTCAATACATTTTTAAACTGGATAAAGTGTTTTAAGTTTTAACAAATTGAATATAAAATTGTGTTCAAGTAAAAGTTAGTAAAATGTTCACAATGCAAGAAATTGCAAAGGTTCAAAATTTAGGTTTGGGGTTTAGATCATAATACTAGCCAGAATGTTTAAGCCATAGCAATGCAGTGTAGCCTTAAAAACATTCATTACCTGTTCCTGGGGGCAAAGAGTCCGTTTGTGCTAAAAGACAAGAACCAACCAAAACAATAAAGATCATTAGCATATGACCTCCCATTCTTAGTTTTTAACATACAAACAGAAAACAATTAATACAATCTTACTTTGTTGGAGCCATATACACCTGATCTCAGACTGCAGGCTGTGAATTAACAGTGAAGCATTTAATCTGAACCATCAAGCTCAGTTTGTCATCTATTGTATTCATGTTCACCCAGACACGCTATCAGTTACCTCTTGGTGTTTGCAACAAAACAAACGGAGAGAAGATGTGCAGACGGATCAGGACCTCTGACCCAGGACAGTGTTGTGGATGTTTGGGACTTCATGGTTGTTGTCAAGGGTGATACAAAAAGGCCTGGAGGACCAATCACTGACATTTCTGTCACTCTGTAGTGAAAAAAGAATATCTGCTGATGTGCATGACTAGGCTGCCTAAAATAGATCATGTTTGCACTGTAAAACACACAATGGCTAAACAGCAGTGTAGTATGGTCTTACTCTTGTACTCCTGAGTAAACTGTGATGTTGACATGGATCTCCTGAAAGGGCAGCACATGCACTAGAGAGCCGCCGGCTGGGCTCACACCTCTGAACTCTGGCACTGCTGGGCAGCCCACTTCATTCTCAACTGCAAACACACGCACACACGCACACACACACACACACACACACACAAGTTACTGTATATTCTAGAGAATATATTCATAACAAAAAAAGTGCAGCATACAGTCCAGACAGGGCTTAGTTTAAGCCCGGACTAACCCTTAAGTTATAAATAATTTTTATAAAAATGCCCTAGTAAAAAACATTACTGGTGTGCATCTTGAGACAAAACGTCTTGGTTACGGATGTAACCTCAGTTCCCTGATGGAGGGAACGAGACGTTGTGTCGAGCCGACAGATGGGGTTCGTCCCTGAGAACCAATCGCTTCTGACTTCTTAGAAAAGGCCAATGAATTAGCGAATGAAATTTACATGCCGGACTCCGCCCCCGGATATCCGGGTATAAAAGGGAGACGGCGTGCCTCATTCGTTCACCTTTGTTCTGAGGAGCCTGAGACCTCTCACGACTGCTGCAGTGGGCAGCATGTGTTGTGGCAAGAAGGACACAACGTCTCGTTCCCTCCATCAGGGAACTGAGGTTACATCCGTAACCAAGACGTTCCCTTTCTGTTGGTCTCTCGTCGTTGTGTCGAGCCGACAGATGGGGTTCCTGTGGAAAACTCCACAACACTGTGCCCTGTCACAATCTCTAGTGAAGCAACGGTGACTGGCCTGGACGTGTCAGCCGTGAGCGCTACCGCGAAATTGTAACCTACCAGTGGGTAGGTAGGGCTTCCCAGAGCTTTTCTCTAACAGCGAGAAGCCGCCCGGTACCATAAGGCCACTGGGTAAGCGCTACTTCCTCAAATGGGGGATGCGCTACAGAGACCACTTCCTACCGCAGCGAGGAGTTTAGTGGAGATACCAACATGGTCTCACCGTTAGGGGAGAACTCATGGGAGGAATGTGCGGACTGAAGGAGTTAACCGCAAGGTGGAGGTCCACCTAGGGAAGGTCATGGGTTACCAAGGTGGGAACCAATCATGAGAATACATGAGACGGAACCGCCCTGCTGGGGGGTTACAACGTCCGGTAGCACTAGGTCCGGTTAGAGCTATGTTGTGGATAACTCAGTTGGTACCCGGCCTAAGGGGCAGGGCTGCTCTGCCCAGCCCGCCCGCAGAAGGTGCTTGCTTAGTGATGGATGGAGTGCCTGTTCTTCACCCAGTGGGGGAAGAAGGGAGGCTAGTTTAGTACGCCGACCCCCCTAGAAGAAAGGGGGGGAAGGTACTGTCATAGGCGTACACCCTACCGGTCGCAATGTGCGTACTGGACACAACACGGATGGGGTTGGGTCTTCCTCCCCGGTGGGGAGCGCCTGTAAGTTCACCACCTGGTGTCTAGGGGGAGTGGTGGGAACGTTGGGCACGTAGCCGGGCCGGGGTCTCAGGATAGCGTGAGAATCACCGGGCCCGAGTTCTAGGCAATCTGTGTACACGGAGAATGCTTGTAGGTCTGCTACCCTCTTGAGCGCCATCCGGAGAGCAGTCTTCATCGTGAGGTGAGAAAGAGCGGCATCTCCGAGGGGCTCCAGGACCGCATCAAGGTCGCAAGAGGGTACGGAGCGCGGGTGAGGCGGTAGCCTTCCCGCGCCCCTTAGGAACCAAATGATCAGGTTGTGCTGTCCTAGAGACTTACCAGCAACTGGGTCGTGATGAGCGGCAATAGCAGCTACATACACGTTCAGTGTGGAAGGGGAGAGATTACTCTCGAGTCTCTAGAAGGACAGCACGTTCCCGATCGAGCAACTCTGCGGGTCTTCTCTTCAAGAAGAGCACCAGGATGAGAAGAGGCACCACTTACAGGCGTATAGCCGCCTAGTGGCCAGGGCCCTGGCCTGAGTGATGGTCCCGCAGGGTGTAGGCCACTCAGTATCTCCTCGTCCCGTCCAGGGGCCAGACATGGAGGTTCCAGAGGTCTGGCCTGGGATGCCATAACGTGCCCTTCCCCTGGGAAAGCAGGTCCTTCGTCAGGGGAATCGGCCAGGGGGGGAGCTGTCGTCAAGACCATTAGCTCCAAGAACCAAGTCCGGTTGGGCCAGTATGGCACAACTAATACACTTGATGCTCCTCTTCCCTGACCTTGCACAGGGTCTGTGCAATGAGGCTCACTGGGGGGAAGGCATACTTCCGCCTGTCCCATGGCCAGCTGTGCGCTAGAGCATCCGTGCCGAGGGGGGCCTCGGACGGGAGTACCAAAGCGGGCAATGTGTGGTGTCCAGGGAGGCGAACAGGTCTACCTGAGCCTGCCCGAACTGTACCCAATGAGCTGGACTGCGCGGGGGTGGAGTCGCCACTCTCCTCGAGGCGTCAACTGACGAGAGAGCGCATCGGCTGTCTGGTTCAGGTCGCCTGGGATATGTGTGGCTCGCAGGGATCTGCTCACCTGCGGACTCCACAGGAGGAGGCGTCGGGCGAGTCGTGTTAGCTGCCGTGAGCGAACGCCACCCTGGCGGTTGATATATGCTATGGAAGTTGTGCTGTCCAACCGGACCAGCACGTGCTTGTTCTGCACGAGAGGTTGTAGCCCCTTCAGTGCAAGTAGCACATCCAACAACTCTAGGCAGTTGATATGCCTGCGCAGGCGGGGGTCCGTCCATTGCCCCGACACTGCGTGCTCGTTGCACACGGCACCCCAACCCTGCAGGGAGGCGTCTGTCGTCACCACGACGCACCTCGTGACCTGCCCGAGAGGGACCCCCGTCCGTAGAAAGGTCATTGAAGACCAAGGGTTTAGGGTGCGTCGGCAGAGAGGCGTAATCACCATCCGCCTGCTGCCGGTGTGCCACGCTCTCCAGGGAACTAGACTCTGTAGCCAGTGTTGGAGCGGTCTCATGTGCATCAACCCGAGGGGTATCACCAACGCCGAGGATGCCATGTGCCCAGGAGCCTCTGAATTTGTTTCAGGGGGACCGCTGACTGCTTGAAATATTCCAGGCAGTTCAACACTGACTGAGCGCTTTCTGTAGTCAGTCGCGCTGTAATGGAGAGTTGAGTTCCATACCAAGAAAAAGGATGCTCTGCACAGGGGAGAGCTTGCTCTTTTCTCGGTTGACGTGTGGTCCCAATCGATCTAGGTGCCGAAGCACTAGGTCCCTGTGTGTACATAACAGATCTCGTGAGTGTGTCAAATGAGCCAGTCGTCGAGATAGTTTAGTACCCGCACACCTCTCTCCCTGAGGGGAGTGAGGGCGGCTTCCACGATCTTCGTGAAGACTTGTGGGGACAGGGACAGACCGAAAGGGAGGACTCTGTACTAATATGCCCGACCCTCGAAAGTGAACTTTAGGAACGGGCGATGACAAAGGAGAATCGAGACATGAAAGTAAGCGTCCTTCAGGTCGATTGCCATGAACCAATCTTGACATCTGGTAGATGCCAGGATGCGCTTCTGCACGAGCATCCTGAACGGCAGCTTGAGTGGGTGCCTGTTCAGGGTACGCAGATCTAGCAACCCCCCTTTTTGGGGACAATGAAGTACGGGCTGTAAAGCCCGTTGAACATCTCGGCTAGAGGGACGAGCACGATCGCTCCCTTTCCAGAGGGGTGGCGACCTCGGCCCGAAGCACGGGAGCATCCTTGCCTCTGACTGAGGTTTGAGAGGATGCCCCAAAACTTGGGCGGGCGTCTGGGGAGTTGGACCGCGTAGCCGAGACGGATCGTATCCCGTAGCCACTGTGACGGTTTGGGAAGCCTTGTCAGGCTCCCAGGGACCGATCCAGCGATGCTAGGGGTATGTTCTGCTTCATCGACCTCCCGGGGGGTAGTTCTATGGCCGGCAGTGCGGATCCCTCGCCGTGGGGGGGCCCCCGGAGAGGAGATCGGCTTGGCTGTTTTACCTGCCTGGCGATGATGTAGCACAACGCACCATCGATTGAGAGTGCTTAGACTGATGATTATCCTCGACATTGGGTCTCGCCTCAACGTTGAGTTGCTGAACACCGTCGTGTAGAGGGTGAGAGCGGCTGTGATAATACCCAGACGATGACGTAGCACAACGCACGGTTGATTGAGAGTGCTTAGGCTGCTGATTATCCTCGACATTGGGTCTCGCCGTGACGCAACGTCGAGTTGCCGAACACCGTCGTGTAGAGGGTGAGAGCGGCTGTGATAAACACCCAGAGAGAGAGAAAAAATCTTAGAAGTGGGCTATTGGGACGGGGCAGGAACAGTCCCGGATCGACCAACCAGCGATGGAATGGCTGGGGTCGGGCCCGAAGGTATTCTCGCTCTCCCTGGGGTCTTCCCATGAGGGCCACTTCGGCTTCCGCCGTGGCTGCTGACGGGGTGGTGGTCTCCTCTTCGATGTCTTCTTCCGGGGGGCCGCCTGCGTGGGGGGAGCCAAAACCGGAAGGCGTTGAAGAGGACCAGGGCTGCTGGGAAGCAGATTGTGCACGGGATCTCAACGGCCACAGGGCGGCCGAATCGCGGCGGGGGAGGATATGCTTGATATCCTCTGTCTGCTTCTTTACTGTTGAGAACTGCGGCTCGACAGTATCACCAAACAGCCCCCCCTTGAGAGATGAGTGCGTCGAGAAAGCGGACTTTCTCAACATTACTCATCTGTGCAAGGTTCAGCCAGAGGTGTCTCTCCTGGACCACAAGTGTGGACATCGCCCGACCCAGGGCCTGCGCGGTCACCTTGGTTGCCCGTAGAGCGAGGTCGGTGATGGCGCGGAGTTCCTGCATAAGCGCTGGGTCGGTCTTACCCTCGTGGAGCTCTCTCAACGCCTTGGCCTGATGGACCTGCAGGATGGCCATAGCGTGGAGAGAGGGGACAGCCTGGCCCGCAGCAGAGTAAGCTCCCGACACCTAAGATGCCGAAAAACCTACATGCTTTGGACGGGAGTCTAGGTCGAGCCCCTGGGGGACATTGACGTATCCTCTAGCTGCCCCACCATCGAGGGAAGAAAGGGCGATGGAACTAGTTGATGTGTAAGCGCCAAAAGGGGTCGTTCCAGGTCGTACTAAGTTCCTCATGCACTTCCGGGAAAACACGGCACTGGGGGCGAGTGCGGCTTGGAGCCGCTCTCAAACCCGAGGTACCATGTATCCAGCAGCGAGCGTTGGGAGAGGCAGTGCGGTGCACTGCAACCCAATGCCGGCGGCCCGGGAAAGCATGGCTGACATTTCGACGTCCGCTTCTTCCTGGGCTCGACCCCCCGAGGGAGGGAGCTCTGAGGAATCGTCGGAGTCCGATGCCAGTAAGTCACCCTCCGATGCTGCAATGGACATCTCATCATCACGCACCATTTCAGAATACGTGGTTGAGGAACGAGACCGTCTCGTTCGGTGGGACCATCTCATGGGGAACGGTCAGACGAGCAAGACGAGGTGCGAACAGTCCACGAGCCAGTGGTTGACGGATTAGCGCTCACAGTAATCCTCATATCACCCTCGCTGCTCACCGTAGCGGACGGCAGGGCCGTAGCCACTGCTGTCACGGAACGGGAAGCAGATGAGGTGGTGGCTGAGTCCCGTGGGAACACAGCCACCCGTGACGCAACGTCTGAATCGGAAGGGACAGTCCGCTGCACCACGTTGTAGAACTGGCAGTCTTGTAGTTGCTATTCTGTATCGAAGTCTGTTGATCATGAGCGAAGGCTCCGAAGAACAAAAGGTGACTGAATGAGGCACGCCGTCTCCCTTTTATACCCGGATATCTGGGGGCGGAGTCCTGCATGCAAATTTCATTCGCCAATTCATTGGCCTTTTCTAAGAAGTCAGAAGCGATTGGTTCTCAGGGACGAACCCCATCTGTCGGCTCGACACAACGTCGAGAGACCGACAGAAAGAGAACAATGGCGCTGACATCCTAAGATGTTTTAAGGTGAGTTATTTTCAGTTAAGACTGCTCAAACATTCATTTTAGTCTGGGAATAGCCTTAAGCCTTGTCTGTGAAACCGGACATAAATATATTAAACTGAATAATAAAGTGACAAAACACATAATAAAAGCAAACAATTTAACATCAAAAGATATACGTATAAACTATAAAATAACTAATAATCATAAAATGACTGGTCATTTCTACACTTTGGTGTCTTTTTTAAACACATTGGCCTGGGCCGCTACTCAGCAAATCATTACATTCGTTATAATTTCCCAACAATAATTACTGTATATTGCGACTTTTTTCACTTTGTGAAACACAGCGTATGAACTTTCCTATTAAATTTCTCACATATAGTTTAACTAAATTAAAACAGATCATTATTCTTAACATTCCCATTCGTCAACACAATGAAGTCCTGTGAATATCTGGCAAGCTTTTAACAGATATAATTCATTGGTGCATTTGTGAATCTTGTCAAGAAAAGACAAACCAGTTATCGAGAGTTGCAGAGATACGGTGGAGAAAGGCGTTGCCTTCCTCAGAATCGCAGACGAAGGAAAATCTTCCACCATCACCTCCACTGTATACTGACCCGCAGCTGCTCCACCTCCATACAGCAGCGTGCACGTCTCCTTTATCACACGTTTAAAGAAAATGCTTCAATACACATTTAAATACTTAAATACGCACACCTGAAATTTGTGAAATGAATGTCAACATCGAAATCAATTTCAGACAAAGCAAAGATGGCTAACTTTGTTGAGCTGCAAAAATGCACCAAGGTTGGTGTTCCCATACCGACAGCGAACCGCATCCCCATCCAGATCCAGAACATTCACAGGGATTACCTGACGACAACCTGCACGTAACCTGACACAAACACACCTGGAGTTTCAGCAGGTGTCTGTACTGTATGTACGGCAGTGGAAGTGTGTTTTTACCGGACGGGAGGCAGCAGGGCGGCATTTGCAGGACGGTTGATGCTGTTTGTGTCTGATCGGATGGACAGATCGGCTCTTGTGTACAGTGACACATCTTCAGTAGACCTGAAGAGGGGAGACAAGAACACAACATGAGATCTCATCCTATCCACGGCTCATTCGTTTTAGATAGAATCCATCAGCTCTCACCCGAGCTTGATTTTCGAGGTGTAGTTTTGGGGAATGGTTTTCTGCCACTGACGGAGGCACCAGCCGGGTGAAGGTACCAGTCCTTTCAGAGGAGAGGAGGTGACGTGAGGAGTGCAGTCCACTTCATTACACAACTCCTCCAGGGCTGGACAGGGCAGGCTGGACAAAACACTGTAATAAGCTTTGACCTGAAGAACAGAACGCAGATCTGACCAATCACGTTAAAAGACTCACTCCAACGCTTTCTTTGGTTACCTTCATCGAAATGTTTTTTTTCCAGAACTTTTTCAGGTCGAAGGTGCCATTTTCCCATTACAGACTGAATAAAAATATTGCGCATGCAGGGAACAAGAATTCAGGCAGTTATAGAGAAGCCACTTGATGTGGACAAATGCAATGGCATTAAGGTGAATGCATATGAATACATTCAAGCCTCTGTACCACTGAAAATATCAGGCTTTACTATGGACTTTTTCTGCTTTCGCTTTTGAGATCGATCGTATTTGAGCGATCTGTAGATTTTCTTATTTTCTTGTACTACAGTACTGTTCTTATGACAAAAATTGTATATGTGTGTTTTATGATAAGATTCAAATTTCTTTCTATGCAGAAACATTTCGCTACAGAAATTAAAGTACAGCTTCATGTTGTACCAATGTAACAGAAAACTTTTCTAAAAGCAAACTTTTGATTTAAAACCGCCCAAAGACTTTAAGATGACCTCCTTAAAGGGACATTTCACCCAAAAATGAAAATTCTGTAATCATTAACCCACCCTCAAGTTGTTGCAAACCTGTTTAAATTGCCTTGTTCTGCTGAACCCGATGAAAGATATTTTGAAGAACTTTTGGAATTAAACAGTTTTGGGGCACTATCGACCATAGTAAGAAAGGAAACTACTCTGGTAATCAATGATGCCCCAGAACTGTTTAGTTTCGCACACATAATATCGTTTTGTGTTCAACACAACAAAGAGCTTTCTACAGTGTTTAAGCAACTTGAGGGTGAATAAATGATGACAGAATCGTTGTTTTTTTGGCAAACTATCCCTTTAAGGCTAAATTATTTGAACTAGACTTTGACACATTTGAAAGTAGCGAACATGGCAACATAATACTTTTTTACAACAAACATAATCTCACCTTCTGCAATCCGTCCTGAATAAACGGTTCAATATTAACAGCTGCACCAAAGCTGAATCCCTCAGTGATCTGATGACCCAACAGCAGCAGTACACTGAGAAGCACAACCAGAGGCCAGAGATTGACCCTCATCACTCTGCTCATCCCAGGTGCTGATCCACGAAACAACAGATCATTTATAAACACTTTATAAACTTCTTATTAACATTTCCTGGTTTAATTTAACTGTAGGTTTTATGAAGATCCAAACTGAAAATGTGGCTTAGCAACCGCTCTAAGACAGATCTAGTTACCATTTCAAATCCCTCTAGTCTTGTTAAATAAAGAGAAAAAACCTACCCAGCTAAAAGATGACCACTGTCTCTTCGTTTCAGAAAGTTTCTCTTCTGGTGGTATTATATTTTCATTACTTAAATGGTCATGGAATAAATCCAGCGCTCACTTGTAAAGACGTCTTTCTTCCTAACAGTAATGTGAAAGTAAAATGCTGGGAAAGTTGATGCCAAACTGGCTTGACAAGAACTGTAAAGGAATGATCTTGCATTGTTAAAAACCTTGCGTGTCAAGCCGTGTAAATGCCAGAAACAATGAGCACTACACACTCAACAAGGAAAATAAATTACCTTTTTTTTTACCATTTTTAGGGCTAAGCAATGACCTTTTCGATTTAAATAAATAGTCTTATTAAATGACCAAACCTCAAAGAATAAAATACAAACAAACAGACAGACACAATTAGTATATATTATTGCAATCTTTGCCCAGGTCAGCATAAATATTTGATGGTTTAATAAAATTTCTAAAACAATATGACACAAAATGTGCCTATGAAAGCTGCAAATTTGGGAAGACCTAAATTGTATTATTATCGATATGATTGGCTCTCAGTAGGCTTATTAATTGTAGAAAAACACAGACACAGGCTTACAAAAAGCAGAAATTAAACACTGCTAGGGAAAGATTTTTTATTATGGGATACAAGAAAAATAGGTTTTTATCCTCGGAATGTGTGTTTTTAGAGTTTTAAGATAATACTGAAGCACAATAAGGTATTACAAAATAACATCGCCAGTGGATTATAAACTATAGTAAAACTATGTTCAGCGTAAAGCCCTGTGGTCCTACAGTAAAATCACAACATCTGCTGGGAGCACGCCTTACATGACTATATGAAAGGCTCAGATTGTTTGTTAAAATGTGAATGACACACTGAATCGTTTTTTTATGCTTGAACTACAGACTTTTAGTCAGACTTTCAGTGCAGTTAAAACAGCCAATCAGAGTTCAGCATAGGTTTGGTCCTCAAATGCGTCACTGTTCCTCGCTACTGTCCATTCTTCGCATTAAACATCCTTTCCTGAAACAGAAGACAACACTTGATTTGCACAGAACAAGACTTTCAGCATTACAGTCATTAGATTGTTTACGACATCAAAGGCATGTCAATAAAACTAGGCTGTCAATTTAAGATGCTAATTTGGTGCAATTAATTTCGGAGCAAACTAAGCGTTAAATCAATGGTGGGGAGCTTGGATAATTATAGACCAATTGCTCTAGCCAGTGTCTAAGGTCCTGGAAAGAATTTTATTAGATAAACTAAGTTTTTATATTGATACCACAGACAACCAGTTTGGCATTTAAGGCCAAATGTGTGATGATCTATAGGCAGCGCCGCATGTTGTATGCACAAGCTAACATGTTGGTCAGGAAATTCCACTGGTGTTCAGATAAAGTTAAGATAAGCCTGTTTAAAGCATACTGTACTCCTCTGTATACTGCCCCCTTATGGACTAATTTTAAAAAATCTAGCATCCAGAAGCTCCAGATTGCCTATAATGATGGTTTGCTTATACTGCTTAAAAAACCCAGTTGGAGCAGTGCAAGTTAACTATTCTGTAGGGTAGGGGTCAACACATTTCATGCATTGTTGAGAAACTTAATGTATAAATTTATTTGCAGATTGAATGGCTCATGTAACCTCATTATTATGCTGCTGTCAAATCCTGGTCTTAGTGCTGTGCGATACCAGTCAACCATGTGGAAACACTGGTATCATTGCCTTTTTTAATTGTCTTGTAGTTGTCATGTATGTGTTGCTGTTAGTATCTGTATATGTATTTATTGGACCATGAGTCTGGAA
The DNA here is from genome assembly GCF_024868665.1 of Triplophysa rosa. Taxonomy (NCBI): domain Eukaryota; kingdom Metazoa; phylum Chordata; class Actinopteri; order Cypriniformes; family Nemacheilidae; genus Triplophysa; species Triplophysa rosa. The sequence continues at coordinate 1,850,870 of NC_079901.1, forward strand.
ATAAAGTTGATGATGATGATGAATGCAACTGTAGCTGTTGGGCTAGTTTTTCCTTGCATTCATTGGCTCAATTCAATCGATTATTCCCTGCAAACGCCAGATTCACTTGAATAATTGCCATGTCACGTCATATTAAGTCAAACTAGTAGTTTATAAATCGATTCATGGCACTAAGGCACACGCTGTTAAATCACAATTTGTTTTTATACCTTGATCATGGTCTCAAGTTTGATGGCGTCGGCTGCAAATTTGCGGATGCCATCCGAGAGTTTCTCCACAGCCATACGGTCTTCATTGTGCAGCCAGCGGAAAGTCTTCTCATCCAGGTGAATCTGCTCCAATTCGCACTCCTTCGCTGGAAGCAAAAACTACAGATGTTAAAATCATCTCCAGCAGATGGACGGTTCAAGAAAGCTGTGAATGTGCCGGAGCTCACCTCCCTCTGGCGTGAGAGAACAGGTCACTGCGCTGTGGTCCTGGCTGAGCTCTCCCAGCAGAACGGGAGAAATAGTGAGCAGATCACAGCCTGCCAGAGCCTTCACTTCCCCTGTGTTCCTGAAGGAGGCGCCCATCACCACTGTGCTGTAGTTAAACTTTTTATAGTAGTTGTAGACCTTAGTCACACTCAACACACCTGAACAAAAACACAGCGCTGTTAAGAGCGACAGCTGGGGTCAAAAGACATAACTCCCTTTACATAGGCCAAATCTGAATATAGAATTGCATTCACTTCACACATACACGCTCAGAATGCCAACTGCTCTAAAAGATCAGATTTATTATTATTATTATTTTATAACAAAACACCATTCGATCCCCTCAAGTTTCCCTTTGGGTTAACTATACTGTACATCATTACACTGAGCCTCTCGTAATTTCTCCATAATGTGGGAACATTACCTGGATCTTCTTGAGGTTCGTAGTTTTTGCGCTCTGTGTTTTCCTTGTACCAGTCCAAGATACGGCCCACAAACGGTGAGATGAGGGTGACATGGGCCTCTGCGCATGCCACCGCCTGAGCGAATGAAAACAGCAGAGTCATGTTGCAATGGATGCCGTGCTTCTCCTCCAACTCCCTGATATAAAAAGCACACAGATCAGCTGACAAGGTCTCGTTTTTACTTGATTAAAAATGAAAATGACACTCAGTTCTCATATTGTGTGCGAGAACTATGAGCAACATAACTGGCCAAACCTACCATCCGGCCTGAATGCCTTCCCATGTGGACGAGAGTTTGATGAGTATGCGCTCTTTACCGATACCCGCTTCCTCATAGAGCGAGATGAGTCTCTGAGCGCGAGACACCATTTCTTCTTTATCATACGACAGCCTGAAAATCACATCTAGTTAAGACACATTTCGCTTGAAGAAAACCTTCCTGAAATACTAAACTAATATTACACCAACCGTTGTACTTTTCACATTTACATTAAAGAGACGGAGTAATCACAAAGCATATTCAGACCATATTCACTGAAGAAAAATTGGTCAGTCTGAACTCTAACCCAACAACTTCACAGGACCTTGGAAGCTGCATTATAGAGATGCACAATGCTGGCTAAAATGACAAAAGCATTGCTCAAGAGCCGGGTGTTTCTACTGTATGACAAACCCTCTACAAATGGAAAAACCTCAGGACTGTTATCAGTTATCTGGGCCTGCGTTTTATCTTCTCTTACCGTGCATCAACCTCAGTGGAGACCCTGCCAGGAATCTTCTTCAGAATTTCTAAACCAAAGGTGACAAACAGCTTGTCCATCGCATTGGTCACCTGCTCTTCCTCTGTCCTAAAATGATCATACACATAACAAATGGATGTACAATGACACACAAATATTAGAAATGTAGGAGTCTACGGAGCACAGCACAATACAGGAGAAACAACCCCTACCCTCCATTGGCCACTCCAAATTTTATGGCCTGCTCCACAAGGTGCTGGTAGGCCGGCATTTTAGCTGCAGCCAAGATGAGAGATGGATTGGTTGTGGCATCCTGGGGTTTGTACTCTTCAATAGCTGCAGATGAGGGAAAACAAGGAAATAATGGAACAGGATATTCTCCTATCATCAGCATTACCTCTAAAGATCTATACCATCTATATGCACAAGCGGTTAATTACTACATATAGGGCTGTCACGATTATTAAATAATCTTCTCATCGCGATTGTTTGGCCTCATCGCTATGGTTTCAGATCATCCCAATTATTGCATATCTCTATAGAACACACTAGGGGGAGCTGTAGTGCGTGCATATTACATATTTTAGTGTATTTATTGTAACTATAGCATTGTAATACTTGTAAAATGTACCACCACAACACAATAAACCTAAAGCATATACCATAAAAATAACCTGCAGTACAATTTAATATTATTTAAGATAATCTCAGTGTGAAAACCAGTCTACCAAAATTTCATTAACATAAAAGTAAAAATTAATTTTAGTCTTGCAAGTAGGGATGTAATGATTCACCGTGAGCCGGTTGAAAATCGGTTATAATAGGTGACGATTCAAATCGGTTGAGGTGTGAACTGAATCGCAATACATTTTTTGAACAGCAGGGGCCGCTATTTTCACTGCAAATCTAAACGTGGACATGCTGATATTTCTTAAATGCAAAAAAATCCAAGAAAAGCTCAGACAGTATTAGTTTGTTTTTATTAAAGAGAGTTTTTCTATTATTAATTTGTTATAAAATTGCAGTTTAGTTTTGTTATTTGAAATAAAACATTATTTTATTATACAAAGAAACGTGAAGCATTTAAGAAATAATGCAAGGGAAGTTGTTCATTTCTAATTTGTTTCAACTCATTTTGTAAAAATAAATCGTGAGTAAATCGTGAATAAATCGCATCGTGAGATCAGAATCGTGACTCGCATCGCATCGTGAGCTGAGTGAATCGTTACATCCCTACTTGCAAGTGAGAAAAAAACAGACTAGAAGCATTTCTATGACCGATAGCATTTTAATGGTGGCTTCAATTCACACCTGATCAATTTACAAGTATTTGGCGGTTGTATTATTGACAGGTAAAAGCGTAAACCTTAAATATATGATAAACCAATATTTTCCGATGTTTTCCAAGAAAAAAAAACATTTTTTATATTCAGAACAATATGGTCGTTTCAAAGCTGAATCAAAAATGTATGAGAATTAAATGTCAAAGCTCTAAAACAGACAATTAATTGTCATAATCGCAATGACTTACTAGACAATTAATCGTCAGACAAATTTCATAACCGTGACAGCCCTAACTACGTAGTGAAATATTTGTGAATTACAATACTTTATATTTGTTCATTGAACACAGTAAATTTAACCACAAATTAGGACTGTATGATATGCAGAAATGCAAGGTATCTTGCTAAATAATGTGATATATGATGTGCAAAGTGATAATGCTTGTAGTTTGTGACATCAATTACAAACTATGTGGAATAATATCATATTTTTAAAAAGTAGAGAAAATGTCAGAAAACAGTTGCTAAAGTTATGACATCTAAGACAGACTGCAATTCCTCGGGTCACTGCGTAAAAATCAATATGGTTTCTCCCCTCACAAAGGTCTATTCAACTGTATTCAATTATTTTAAGCAATTAACGCTTGAAAATGGTTCTTACTTCTACCCTTCTGTTTTTTTTTCTAAATCTAGAACTACAGTAGAATTCCAGTTATTCTCCTTTTTCTAATTTTCCTATGATGAATGAATGAACACACCGAAAGTACAGCAACCAATCCAGTGGATCTTTAGTTTAGTTACTAGACAAGGGACCAGACTGTTCTTGCTCATCATGATGACAATGCGGAAAGCCGCAGCTGAAGTTTTATCCAACATAGTTTCCTTGTCTTAAACAAACATAATGTGAAATCACAGAGCAGCGCTGGACAGTTTCACAAGACGGTCTTAGGTAACTGGAATCTGATGCAAGCTACACCCAAATGATTCATCAAACCTGTCTCAAGTTGATCCAAACTGGACTGCTTGGTCTTGGCCAAATCTAGAAAATCTAAAAAGCCACATCTATGCTTTAATGTACACATTATACACTTCTGTTTAAAGGTTGAGTAAGATTCTGTCCATGACAAAACGTGTTTCAATCAATACGATCAATACGAGACACAGAAAGCAATAGGGACATTGAGCAGCTTTTTGTGATGAAATATGGCACTGTGACTGCCACAAAACAAGTGATTGTAACACTTCACAGTCAGGTTTCATTCTTTAACAATAACAATTAAAGTCAGAGTAAAGTGACATTAAAATATGTGTTCGGAGTTTGTTACACAGCAGAAAAGTGTGTTATTAACCATCCAGCCACATTTGAATGCAGAAAAAAAAACATTCAAGTAAATAAAATAAGTTATCAAAATCTTGGAAAAATAAGCAGGACTCTCTGCTCTCAAACGCTGGGGGCGTGTCCGCTGTTGGGGCTGAACTCCACAATTCAGAACTACATACTTCCGAGTCTTTGTAATGGGTTTCAGCAATACATTTCTAACATCTATAATGTGTTTAGAAACAATTCTCACAATTCTCTTTACCCGGACTTTAACAATATGTCGATAGCGTTTATGAATATTAAGTTCAACCTTTGCTAATACATATAATGAAAATGTTTACCATGGGCAGGCAGGGCATGGTACAGCTAATGTGTAAAAAAAGAAAAAGCTTAGCCTTTTACTCTAAGCATTGTTAAATGGTGTGGATTTCAAACAGTATCAAGGTCGTTTGACTAATTTAACAAGATCCTTAACTGCTACTTGCAAATTAATAAATATGTCATGCACACATTAATATTAAACACAACTCCATCAGATCACTAACGCCCACTTTCTCATGTTTGCCGTTTGGCCAATCAGATATGCGTACTGAACGAACGTCACGAATTAGATATAACTGGATCACTGACACTGAATGATTTGGAAATTCGCTTCCGGGTCTCGGCGCGGTAACGTTACATTTAACGCGAATAACAAAACCGTTCGCTAAAAGTAATTCATACATGAATATGATCAATGTATAAACAGCGCCTTAAACGGGCATCCCGGCTCATTTGATGATTCATTAAACCGATTACCGATGTCACAAGTTTTACTCTGCAGTGGTCAGCATGACACATAATTATCGCGCATTCGTGCACGGTTAAGTTTTACAAATCACTATTAGACGATAGCATGTTCACTTAGTTCCGAATCTAACTTACACACAAGTGTGAAACGCTTCTTCACTGCAGAATTACGAAAGTTAGCAGTTCCTCATGGCGGGTTAACTTTTTAACCATCAATAATTAACAAGTATCAACCCTTTTCGAGCTGAATAATAATCAATAAAACAACGCAGACACGTGCATACTCGTAAACAACACCTTCAGTGTGCACTGAACGTCGCAACCGAATACGTTTTGCGAAGTTTGAGCAACACTTGCCGTTAAAATCGCCCGTATCTACGACGACCACTGTGTATTTCTTAAGCTGCTCCAGCGCAGACTCCATCTTCCGCCGTTTATCCGGTGAAACAGACATGATGACCGAGAAAACAGAGAGCTTTTATACGAGCCCACAAGCACTGTCAGTCAGTCAGAATGTGAGAGAGAGAGAGGAGTTGACAGTCGAGAGCAGGAGATTTTCAACGCATGCGCTGACTCATTGGCAGCGGTAACAATATGGAAGGTTGCTCGCTGCAGACCCAAGGGGGTGGAGCAAAGCTCCAGCTCCCCCTCGCGGGACCTAGTGGGCGCGGCTTGAGCTACCCTAGCGCATGTTCAGTCAATCGGAATTTACACAATTTGCATCGCACGGTAAGAAAAGCGTACATTAAAGATAAACTTAACATTGAGACATGTTTACATTTTTTTCCATAGATCTATTGCTGTCTCGACATTGGTAATTATTTCTCACTCTCTAACATATTAATCGGGAGTAGGTTAACTTTAGCGTTAAAGCGTCATCCCATCCCCAATGCTACATTTAGCATGTGTAACGTTAGTGTGTGTGTGTGTGTGTGTGTGTGTGTTTTGAAGCATAGTTTTTATTTATTTATTGATTTTAAATGTTTTTTTAACCTGCACAGATGCATCAGACAGTACTTCTTCGAGGACAGGATCCCCTGCTGTCTATTGAGAGATGCACAGTGTGCTGCATAAAATACCACTGTGCCTACTGTAAACTGGGGTTTAACCATTTACACGAGCTCCAAAATCATGTAACTAATCACATGCAAAATGCAGTTCAACAAGAAGGTGTGTGAAGGATTTAATTATACTACCTTTCTGCTTTTGCTTGTTATATCATTTCTTTCTGGAATTTAAAACTAAAAACATTGATTATTTAACATTTCCTTGTGTTTTGAAACTTTTGAGAAGTCGGAATCTCAAGGGTTCAAATACTTGCTGTTGTTATAGACTATGCATTACAGTACATTACATTACATTAGTTTAAATCATTTTACTATTGAAATACCCTAGACTCTTTTAGCTTATGTTGTGCTTTTAAGCAAGGCATTTCACCACAAAACCTCTCCCTAGTCCAGGGGTCGGCAACCTTTGCGACCAAAGGAGACATTTTGGGCCCTCTCCCACCAAATAAAATTTGTCTGGAGTTGCAAAATATATGTAACCTTTAAATTACTATAACAGGGATTGTTATTCGTGTAAGGTAGTAGTTACCCAGTTGCACCACTCGGTGGCAATAAAGTGCGGTTTTTATTGTATTTAGATGTTGGCAATTTATACATTTTTGTCCCTGGCAAGAAGTGGGAGTGTTGCAATAGGAGAGTAGCATCCCGGTGTTGCACGCGTTGCTTTGGTTAGACTTCAGTTTTTTTCTGTGAATTTTGTTTTGGCAGCGTTTGATGAACAGCCACAAGAGACGACCGTCTACTCTCCGCATACGGACATCATGCATAAACATTATGAGAAGAGCGCTAGCTAGACAGGAATTTAACTATGCCGGCTAAAGACCTAAAAGTTTGGTTTAAAGACGAAAAACGCACCAAGCAGAATGTTTTCTCACCATTCCATTTCTAACACAAACACACGCATACAGTGTTCGGCGCTGTCTCACATATGTCAAAGTAGAAATAACCCTGATAGCACACATACATCTGGTTTACGTCTATTTGACGTCTGCATTTACATCTGCAAGACATCTACAATACATTGTTTGCTCATCTGCAATACGTTTCGGAGATGTCTGCTGTCAGACGTCATATAGACATCTAGAAGATGTCTGTAAGATGTTTATGATTTAGAATGGATGTACAACAGCTCTTTCTAAGATGTTTAGCAGATGCTTTTAAGCAGCAGATCTCCAGATCTTTAGCAGACGTATTACAGACTTTCAGACGTCTCCGAGACGTATTGCAGATGAGCAAACTATGTATTTAAGATGTCTTGCAGATGTAAATGCAGATGTCAAATAGACGTAAACCAGATGGATTGTGCTATCTGGGAAAACGGTTGCTCTCTGTATGTTTTTCTGTTATCTCCGGTCATGCTCATATGTACATTGCATGCACTTATTTCGTATATTCGAATGAAATTTCTGAAAAAGCAAATACATTTAAATTTGTAAGCTTTTTCAGATATTTCTTGAAGAAATCAGGACCAAAGTGGACAAAATAGACGGATTACAGCAGCAGGTGTAAATGGGTATGTGCCTCTTTCGTCCACTTGTGATCCGATCGACCAAAACGCATCTTAATACCAGGCATAAACAGGGCCTTATAAAGACTACAATGACCCGCAGCAGGGGGGAAGAAGAGCCACGGGTTGCCGACCTCTGCCCTAGTCAATGCACTATAAACATTGCTGTTGTAAACAAGACAATTGTGCTAATTTATTCTTTTTACATTTTAGATTTTACCATCATCAAGTGTGGTCTAAACTGCAGACCATCACCACATTTTCACTGCTGCTATTGCACTTCAACAGTAATCAGACGGGATGGTATTATTAAACATTTTAAAACCTGTAAAAACACAGCATCCGGACAGCCGCCATTGCCAGCAGCACCCCCAGCATCAGCAGCACCACCTCCATCCCCAGCATCAGCAGCACCACCTCCATCCTCAGCATCAGCAGCACCACCTCCATCCCCAGCAGCACCACCTCTATCCCCAGCATCAGCAGCACCACCTCCAAAAAGATTATGTGTCCGGCAACAAATCAGGGTGACTTGCACACACTGTGGAATTCAAATAAACCAAAGGAACTTGCTGGTTCATATTAACAGAAGACACAGGCAAAGGGTAACTGACATTACAGCAAAACAACACCTGTAATGTAAATGCAATAAAGGCAAAAATGACATCTGCATTCACTCTATTAACATGTGTTTGGAGTTTATACTAACACAAATGAATGTCTGTGTTCTTATGAAAACCATCTTGTTTTATCCTCTATTTATTTTTAAATGAACTAGCTACAAAGTTGTACAGTATTTTTTACAGGTGTGAGGAGTGATGGAACAATACTTATGTGATTTCATGAACTGAACTGTGTCATGCATTATTAAATGTATAGCAGATCTGTTTGAGATCAAACTTTTTTCAGCCATCTATGATTTTCAGTATTGTATCCACCTTATTTTTGAACCCGGAAGTAAACGATGTGACGTACTTCCTTTTTTGTGTTGAGACTTCCTTATTATTAGCCGGTGGAAAACAATGTAAGTGTGTCGCCGCAGGAGCACACTCAAAACACTTTTAAAACCGCTCTGGTAAACAAAAAAAACACCCGCGATGTATTACACAGTGGGAGGATGAAGTGGCCTGATATATCATATAAGGATTTATTCAATTACTTTGTACTTTCTCTCGGAGTTGACGGGTCTTCGCTGCGCAACCATAAAAGCACAGATGTACCAGTAATGTTACATGCACAGTCAGTCGAAATTTGTACATGACCTAGACCACCAATTCGTGTTTTTAAAAGCAGACGTGAATACCAGTCAAAGTGGAGCAAACATTCCTGGATACTTACAACTAATAACGGAAGAATGGAAACGGCTGATTGATCTTGGTTCGCAGGTCTCCACCGAGCTGCAGCATCCATCACAACTTTCTAAAACAACTCAAAACACACAAATAACTGTCTGTTTTATGTCTATTAAATAAAGACAACATTTCATGTTGTTCATTCTCTCCCTTGCTTGCTTCAGCTTTAATCCTCCTAGTAACATGGCCTGGTAAAGGTTAGCAGTAGCCTACTGTTTAGCGTGCTAACAAAATGTTAAATGTGCTGTTGATAAAAGTGTCTGCCAAATGAATGAAAATGTGTAGTATCGTGGAGTATCCTCTAGGTGTCACTAGTGATTGTTAATGGGGGGTTATGATATTATAAGGTTGTTGAAGAAGATGTGCCATGTGCGATGCATGCAGGTCTTGTCTGTTACTCCTTACTGAAGTAAAAGGTACTTTCAACATATCATGTAGTAGTCTGTTGATTCCATGAAAGATACTACATTTTTGGCGACGAGGATAAAGCTGTAAACCTAGGATTATAAAGGATTTACGTCGACTTCAAAGGTAGAAACCATGGCTACAGGAACTATTGGCTCACTAGCAACGTTTGATGTAAAGGTTCAAACATGGGAGGAGTATACTGAAATACTGGAGCAATTTTTCATGGCTAATGAAATCGACGACGAGGGTAAGCAAAGAGCTATTCTCATAAGTGTTGTGGGAGCACAAACTTAGTGTGATGCGAAATATTCTCAGCCCTACGAAACCAAGTGAAAGGTCTTATCAGCAACTGGTAACGATGCTAAAGGATCATTTCAATCCTCAACCGAGTGAGATTGTACAGAGATTTAAATTTGATTTGAGAACGAAGAAGCCAACAGAGACTATGACAGAGTATGTAGCAGAGTTGCGTTGCTTAGCGCAGGATTGTAATTATGGAGCAACTTTAAACCAAATGTTAAGGGATCGTCTTGTTTGTGGCATTGATGATGATCGGATACAAAGACGTTTGCTTTCAGAAACCAATCTGACATTTGAGACTGCTCTTAAAATTGCAGTGGCCGCGGAAACTACAAGCAAAAATGTGCTCGATTTAAAGTATAAAACCAGTGAACAAGTCTGCAACAGTGTTACGTTTCACGGGAAGAAATTTGATCAACGACAGAAAAGTAACACAGATGAAGATAAAGACATTAGGGAATGTTACAGATGTGGTGGAAGAAATCACAAAGCCAACGAATGCCGATTTAAGAAAGACAAGTGTTACGGGTGCGGAAAGATTGGACATCTTGCAAAAGCCTGTCGCAACAAAGGCAAACAGGGTGGAGATGCTGTGTTTGAAAAACGAGGAAAGGGAATACGTCCACATCGAGCATTCAGAGTGAGTGAAACTACTGAGAGTGAGGAATCAGATGAAACCTTCACTTTAGCATGTGTAAAGACTGATGAATTGAAGAAAGTGAAACCTTTTACTGTCGAGTTTCATGCAGATGGAAAGCTTGTAAAGTTTGAGATTGACACAGGAAGCAGTGTTAGCTTGATGACTGAGGAAAAGTCCAAGGTCATCTGGAAAGACACAGTATCACCAAAAGTGAAAACTACAAAAGTCAAATTGAAAACTTATACAGGTGAACCTCTAGAAGTCGTAGGAGTGACTGATGTTCAAGTGAAGTATCAACAACAGGAGAAGAAAATGCCCCTGGTGGTAGTAAAAGGATCAGGACCATGTTTGCTAGGTAGAGAGTGGCTTGAAGGACTACGACTACAGTGGAGTGAGATCAAACTGATACAATCTGAGGAGGTGACATTGACGCAGGTGTTGTTCAGACATGAGGAAATGTTCAAAGAAGAACTAGGGATGTTAAAAGGCACCATTGCAACTCTCCATGTACCAAAGGATGCATCACCAAGATTTTTTAGACCGAGATCAGTACCTTATGCCCTGAAACCAAAGGTGGAAGAGGAGATTAATTAGTTGCTGAGGGAGAAAATCATATCACCAGTTAAGTATTCAGAATGGGCTGCCCCAGTTGTTCCTATCGTAAAACCAGATGGAAGTATAAGATTGTGTGGTGATTATAAACTCACTGTGAACAAAGTGTCTACACTGGAGCAATATCCAATACCGCGATTGGAAGATTTTTTGCAAGACTCGATGGTGGAAAGCAGTTCACGAAGCTGGATATGAGTCACGCATACCAACAAATCATCATGGATGAACATTCTAAGAAATATCTGACAGTGAATACACACAAAGGATTATTCACATACAATCGTTTACCATTCGGAGTGGCTTCAGCACCTGCCATCTTCCAGAGAACAATGGAGGGATTGTTACAAGGCATTCCAGGAGTTGTTTATCTGGATGATATATTAGTCACTGGAGGAAACCGAGAGAATCATTTGAAAACCTTGGAGAATGTGTTGATGAAACTGAAAGAAGCAGGTCTACGTCTGAAACGGGGAAAATGTGTGTTTCTTGCAGATGAAGTGGAATATTTGGGTCATAGAGTGGATGCTCAGGGACTCCATCCAACTGGAACTAAAGTGAAAGCTATTGATGACGCACCAGAACCTAAGAATGTAACTGAGCTTAAAGTGTACTTGGGATTGTTGAACTACTACAATAAGTTCTTACCAAATCTGGCGATGTTACTTGCACCCCTGCATTTGTTGCTGAGAAAGGATACTCAATGGACTTGGAAAAAATCACAACAAGAAGCTTTTAAAGAAAGTAAAGATTTACTGAAATCGTCAGACGTGATAGTGCATTATTCATCAAGCTCAGAACTAATTCTAGCTTGTGACGCCTCACCTTATGGGGTTGGAGCAGTGTTGTCACAACGGAAAAAGGGAGAAAGTATGGAAAAACCGTTGGGGTTCATGTCAAGAACATTGACACCTGCGGAGAGACGTTATTCGCAATTGGACAAGGAAGGCTTGGCTGTGATTTTTGGAATACAAAGATTTCACAAGTACTTGTATGGTCGCGCATTTACAATCTGTACTGATCATAAACCTTTAATCCACTTGTTCAATGAAGCAAAAGCAGTTCCACAAATGGGATCACCTGTCATGCTGCAAGCATATCAGTATAACATTGTGTACAAACCAGGAAAGTATCACCAGAATGTGGATGCCTTGAGTAGACTGCCAGTGCCTGGTGAGGGAGAAGGTGATGAGACAAAGGACCAAGTGCTGATGATGTAGCTGATGGATGACTCACCAGTGAATGCAGCACAAATTCGGAAGTGGACATTGCAAGACGGGACACTCTCCAAAGTACATGAGTACGTATTACAGGGTTGGCCTGTGGAAGTGGAGTCACTACTGTTACCGTACTATCACAGGAGAGATGCATTAAGTGTGAAGAATGGATGTGTGACTTGGAGAGCAAGAATCATCATACCATTGCAAGGGCGAGCTACTGTGTTGAAACAGTTACATCAAACTCATTCAGGCATGTCAAGAATGAAAGGATTGGCTCGATCTTACATGTGGTGGCCATGTATGGACCAGGACGTAGAGAAAGTGGGACAGAATTGTGACGTATGTCAAAGTCTGAAGAAGGCACCTGCACAAGCTCCATTACATCCGTGGGAATGGACAAGCTCACCATGGGAAAGACTTCATGTGGACTATGCAGGACCTTTCTTAGGGAAGATGTTCCTAATTCTAGTAGATTCTCATTCAAAGTGGATGGACGTTTATCCTGTCATACATGCGACATATACTGTGACTATTGAGAAACTGAGGAGTTGTTTCAGTACACATGGATTACCAAAAATGCTAGTTTCAGACAATGCAACATGTTTTAAGAGTGAAGAGTTTGAAACATTCATGAAGAGGAATGGAATTCAGCATGTTACATCAGCACCTTACCATCCTTCTTCAAATGGTCTGGTGGAACGTGCTGTTCAAACTTTCAAGGAAGGGATGAAGAAGATGAAGGACGAGACTGTGGAGACCAGAGTAGCAAGATTCTTGTTTACTTACAGGATTACTCCTCATGCAACAACTGGACTATCGCCAGCTCAGATGTTAATGTCAAGAAAGTTGAGATCTACGTTTGACTTACTTCTTCCTGATCTGAAGACCAGAATCCTAAACAAACAACAGAAACAGAAAGAAGGTCATGATAAAAGTTGTAAATTCAGAAGTTTCAAAACTGGAGATTCTGTATATGTGAGAAATTACAGTGGTGGACCGAAATGGATTCCAGCAGTTGTTGAAAGTTGTACAGGACCTCTGTCGTACAAAACAGTTCTTGGACAAGGACAAACTGAAAAGGCATGTGGATCAAATAATAAATCGCAGTTCCGAGGAGATGCTGGACGCTGAACCAATCACAGAAAATGTACAGGAAGAGGAAACTTCAACAGTACCAAATGCTGACCAGGTAATTATACCTGAAGAGCTGGAAATGTCTATCTGTGAAAAGGAGTCAGTGAAAGAAGTGCCTGTGGTACTAAAGGAAACTACTCAACTGTCGACTCAGAGAAGATCTGGGAGAGAGAGACGTTTCCCTGGTCACTTGAAAGACTTTGTTACTTAAGGCAAATCACTAAAGGACTCTCATAGCAATAGTTGATAAAGTGTGCATATATAATTTGTATACATGTTATTGCTTAAGTCATTTAATTGATAGTTTTGTTGTTTGATTTGTTCATAAGTAAGTGACACCTATAGCATTGTAAAAATAAGAAGTGTTTAGCTTAAGGAAGAGGGGATGTAGTATCGTGGAGTATCCTCTAGGTGTCACTAGTGATTGTTAATTGGGGGGTATGATATTATAAGGTTGTTGAAGAAGATGTGCCATGTGCGATGCATGCAGGTCTTGTCTGTTACTCCTTACTGAAGTAAAAGGTACTTTCAACATATCATGTAGTAGTCTGTTGATTCCATGCAAGATACTACAAAATGTAATGTAATCCCTGTTGAAAAAAACAGCATATGCTGGTTTGATATGTTTTGATGCTGGTTTAAACTGGTCCTTAGTTGGTTTAAGATGGTCAAACCAGCATCAAAACATACCTAACCCAGCATATGCTGTTTTTTTCAAAATTGTTGACAGGGCAAGTCCTGTAACTTAGTCATGCAGCTGCGATCCTCTGGCAGGCAGGTTTGCTTTAGCCTATTAAGTTTTTAACTCAAGTCATGACAAAAATTAGAGAAATAAGACAATCTTAGCTATGCCAGCACTTGCGCATCAAAAACTATTAGAGTTGAACTCGCCCTAATTTTAACAGCCAGTTGGTGGCGCTTGATAGTACATGACTAGGTCCACAGAGGTGGAGCCGGAGTAGCTCAAGCCCCGCCCACTAGCTCCAGTGAGGGGGAGCTGGAGCTTTGCCCCACCCCCTTGGCTCTGCAGCTAGCACCACTTGATGTGGAAGGCCAGAAGAATAAATGGGTGCTATGCCAGGACGCCACTGTTGGAACGCTCGACAGCAAAGGATTAATAAAGCCAATCAAAAAAACAGTTTGGCCCGGTTTCACAAACAAGTTTTAGCTTAAGCCAGGACTATGCCTTAGATAAATTAGGATATTTGAGTCGCTTTTAACAAAATGCCTCTTACAAAAATTAATGGTTTTAAACAGTTAAAGGGTGTTTCTGCAACTGCGGACACTTTTAAGTCCTAGCAGTGAAATTTTAGATTTATGTCAAAATTTGTCATTTTTATAAATGCTTTATAACATGCTTTATAAATATATTCATAGTGTCATCACACACCTTGAAAAAATATATAATTAAAAATTAAATGTGATTTAATATAAAATAATATAGCATTTATAGGTACAAACACTCTGGTCACAATATTATGATATGTAAAATAAGATAATTGAATTACAATTTGACATTATTTCAAATGGAATTGTTTAATATACATATTTGTTGGGTCTTGGGTCTAGCACTCTCTGTATTGTCTGTCTTGTCCTCTGTCTTTGTGGTATTGGGCACGTGGTGCTGTTTTGACAACTCGGCACGTGCTCGGAGTTCACGTGCTTCACCCCGCCCCTCTTGTTAATCGGTTACATCGATTTCTCTCGGTTCACCTGGGTCTTCTCATTATTTTCCCTCGCCCCGGCTGGTTCGTTATCTTCTGTTTAATTTTCCTCCCTTTTTATTCCGCATGTTTTCACTTGTCCTGTGTCAGACCTTTAGAGTGTTTACCCTGTTGAATTGACCTCTAAAATTAGTCTTGCCTTGCCTAGTCTAGTCATGCTAATTATTTTGTCTTCTTAGCTCACCTTGTCCTGTCTTGTCTCCAGAGTTTAGTCCACTCCTGGGTGTCTGCTTCTCTTTACCGTTGTCTACCCGGCGACCGTCCCTCCTGTTTCGAGAGTTTTCTGACAAGTGGATTGTAGCGAGGAAGGCGGGACGAGAGCCGTGGGGCAGGAAGGCGGGGCCGGTGGCGTGAGTGATAATGAGTATCAGCTGTACGCGCACCGGTCCCACATGCCTCACGGGGGAGCTCGGGAGCATAAGAGGACGAGCGACAGGACTGCTGATGAGAGAGGACATGTTAAGTTTTATTTATGTTTGTGTGGCCGGCAGTCGACCGTGAGGTGGCTGCCGGCCTTTTACTTCCGTGTTATTGTTTGTTTATTTTCGATTAAAGTTTGTTTAAATGTTCGCCGGTTCCCGCCTCCTTCCTTCCTTGCCTAGAGGCGCGCGTTACATGGATTTATTCCTGTTTCGAGAGTTTACTGCCAAATGGATTTATTCCTGTTTCGAAAGTTTACTGCCAAGTGGATTTATTCCCGTTTCGGGAGTTTACTGCTAGTGGATTTATTCAAGTGGACTTTGGGTCTGGGGTTTTCCCACCTCGGTGGGTTTTTGCGAACTATCAGCACACCGGACTGCCTCTCACATCTGCTGGTCACCGGTGCCTGTTTTGGGAAAGGTGGGAGCGGTCAATGCACAGATGGCGCAGCTTCAGTCTCGGATGGACGAACTCCAGCTTAATCCCGGGATCCACTCGTCTAACACCAAGCCTCATGCAAACAACCCGCCGATCTACAATGGTGATCCCAACTCCTGTAGAGCCTTTCTCTCGCAATGTGCCTTAGTCTTTGCTCTTCAGCCCCTCTGGTATGCCTCGGAGGCCTCCAAGGTGGCCTACGTCCTCACTCTCTTGCCGGGTCCCGTTCGTGATTGGGCTATCGCTGTCTGGGAGGCAAAGATGGCTTTTTGTGCTAGTTTTGTACGGAGCTTTGTAAAAAATCTGCAGGTTTCAGAGAGGCGGGGCAAAGAGGAGATACAAACATGCACGGTATGTGGAAAATACATTTCATTACATATAAAACAAACGATAATATTCGTTTTAGCCGTGTCATATGACTCCTTTAAAATTTTACTTATCGCCATTATCAGTAATATTATGATTGCGGCATTGTACAAGAGGTGGGCGAATCGTAGTAAACTAAAGTGGATGGTCATTGGAGCCAGTCTGCGTAGTAGTGAGCACAAAGTTCAGCGCAGTATCAAGGCCCTGCCCATATCCCCTTATGACTCAATCGTAAACGAAGAAATCATGTTACCACACTGTTTTTTTTTTAAATCTTATAACTAACTAAATCCAAACTTATTCAAAAAATGAACACTTGGATATACACCAACGTGATAAAAACTGACTAAAATACCAGAAAACACATGTTTTGAATTTTTTTTGAAGTATAATAGGATATTACAGTGTGGCTCCTGTCACATTTGTTTACATGGATTTGGCAGGATTTATGACCTGTAAGGTGTTTCGAGTCTGACGTCACCACGCATCCCTGGTTGATACCCAGCATGCATTGCAGAATGAATCTTCCTTTGTTGATTATCACCATTGTTGAGTTTCATACAACTTCAACACGTATACATTACCATTCAGAAGTCAACATCTATTATTACTTCCTTTGCCAAAACAAATGTGTTTTAACTAGGTCGGTCAACGTTACCGCGTTAACGCATGCATTTTTTCCCCGATTAACTCGTTAAAAATATTTAACGCAGCATCCGTTTGTTTTGTCATCCTTTGTCTAGGTTACATTATATTATCACGCTCTTATTCGTGTACAGGCTTTTAAACCACTTAAGCGCAATTTGAAACAGTTGCTTTGACGCATTCAGTGAAGATAGACAGCTTCTAGCTGTGGGACGTGACAAAACGCAATGCGATGTCCAGTCTGATGTATCTGCGTCAGTGAATCTCTGTCAGACAACGCACCAGTATTAAGTTCTCTTTCGTGCTTGAATGAATAAAACCACACAAGATTATGACATAAAGCCCGTTTTGTCTAGCTTTTTCGTAATCACAGACGTCAACGTGAAAATGGGAGTGGCGTCATCTGCGTAAAGATACAGCTCTTAAAGGGGCCGCGTTCTTAAACCTACTGCTGTGACTCCTGTCACGAATGTTAAAGGGGTCAAATGACACGGCTAAAACGAATATTATCGTTTGTTATAGATGTAATGCAATGTGTATACACGATTTAAGGTTCTAAGGCGCTGTATTTTCCACATACCGTGCATGTTTGTATCTCCTCTTTGCCCCGCCTCTCTGAAGTGCTCAGATTTTTTACAAAGCTCATCGCTCTGAAAAGCGAGGTGTGCTATGATTGGCCAGTTAACCAGTGCGTAGTAATTGGTCGAATACTGCAAGCGTGTGACGGAAATGTAACGCCTCTTACCATATTTGGAACAGGTTCCTCTTCAATTGTACTGATAGGCATGCCCACCTTACGCCCACCTATACATTTGGGCGGTCTTAGTCAAATCATACCACCAACTGACGTGGATTTGTGGATTTGAGCCTTCGCTTTTAGATAGAATGCACACTTTATTTTTTGCAATTTTACGTGTCTAATACATGCATGGGCAACTTATAACACAACAAAGACACAGAAAAGCACGTATTCGCGCCATATGTCCCCTACGATAAAAGAGGAATTCAATGTGTTTTGTAGCTTTAATAAGAATTTTGTATTTAATTTACAATTTATCATTAAAGACTGTTTAAGTGTTTGAGAACTTCTATTCAATTTCTGTATATATCCTATCTGTTAAGCATGATAGCTCCCAATTATACTTTGAATGGCTATAATTAATGTTAAAAAAATAATCAATTTAATAGAGACATCAGTTACAGTACTAATATCAGAATGTTGGCTTTCATAAAATGAGAGATTTGTTAAAGAAATCTGTTGTTTCTACATTAATTTGAAGATTAAATGTGAAATTATTAGAATGTAAAGGTATATTTTAAATAGGGCTGTCAACGTTAACGCGTTAACGCATGCGATTAATTTTTTCAAATTAACGCGTGAGAAAATATTTATCGCAATTAACGCAGCATCCGTTTGTTTTGACATCCTTTGTCTAGCTTTACATTATGTAATCACGCTCTTATTCGTGTACAGGCTTTTAAACCACTTAAGCGCGATTTGAAACAGTTGCTTTGAGGCGTTCAATGAAGATAGACAGCTTCTAAACTGTGGGACGCGGCAAAACGCAACGCGAGGTCCAGTCTGGTGTAAACAGTCATGGGCTGAAGGCTGCGTCGGTGAATCTCTGTCAGAAGCGCATACGTGTTAAGTTCTCTTTCGTGCTTGAATGGATAAAACCACACAAGATTATGTCAGAAAGCCCGTTTTGTCTAGCATTTTCTTAAGCACAGACTTCAAAGTGTAAAATAAAATCTTAAATGAATGCAAAGAGTTGTGAAAATGGGAGTGCGGTGACGGTCAGATCTGCGTACTAAGACAGCTCTTAAAGGGGCCGCGTTCTTAAACGTGCTGCTGTGACTCCTGTCACTAATGTTAATCAAAGAACAAAATAAAAGAAGAAATCAATGTGATTTTATAGCTTTAATGAGAATTCTTCTGCATTTAATTTTATAATTTAGCATTAAAGACTGTAAAGTGTCCTTCAATTTACTACATGAGCTCTCAATTATACTGTTGAATGGCTATAATTAATGTTAAAATAATCAATTTAATAGAGACATCAGTTACAATACTAATATCAAAATGTTAGCTTTCATAAAATGATGCTGTTAAAGAAATATGTTGTTTCTACATCAATTTGAAGATTAAATGTGAAATTATTAAAATGTAAAAGTATATTTTAAAATATAATTGTTGTGTGTGATTAATTGTGATTAATCACAGAAAAAATGTGTGATTAATCCGATTAATTTTTTTAATCGATTGACAGCACTAATTTTAAAACATTAATGTTATGTGTGATTAATCACAAAATAAATTTAATCAATCAGATTATTTTTTTAATCGATTGACAGATCTAATTTTACCACATAGTTATGGCTGAAAGAAACCTAATTTAACATTAAAATAAAAGAGCCAAGATCTCAACTAAAGCAAACACTGATCACAATAATAAAAAGTCATACTGATTTAATGCAATTAACAATAACAAATCAAATCTTAACATTGATTTCATGGTTGCTTTGCTATCTTACTGCATTTAAATCATTTAAATTAATTTATTTCAGAGTCTCGCTTAATTTATTTTCATGTGTAAACTGAAAGTAGGCTGATAAACTCAACATTGTCAAAGATGTAGAAAATACGCTTATTGGACATAGCTTTGCTCGGAGGGTAGCATATACAGTATAATGCATATATGTTTATTTATAAGAATATGTTTTTAGTTTTATTGTAGTTTTATTACTACTTTAAGCCTTTAGCCTTTTTTTTAGTTATATATTTAGTTAATTTTTTAGCAATTTTGTTATATGCTTTTGTCAATATATTATTATTTTTTTCTTTGTTTATTTTTTATTTTCTTATGTTTATGTTTATTTTAGTTTTTATTTATTATTATAATTTTAGTTCCTTAAACTTATTTCAGTTTATTTCTGAGGCATCATTTAAATTTTTTGTTTAGTTTAAGTTTTTCCAATAGTTTTAGGCCAATGTTTTATTTGATTTCAATAAACAGAAACGTTTTCAAAGCTTTATTTTAAGCAAATACAAGAACTTTGCACCTGTTACATAATATGACAGATAAATGGATATATTTTCAGCTGTCCTTATGTTGACCAGTAGATGGCCCCATTTATTAGTCTAAACTCTTTCCAGACAGTGAAACCCTTTATAGCTCCAAAGCATTAGAAAGTCTCATCACTATTGCTAATCAAAACAATGAACAACTGCTAAAATTGCTCATCACCTCACAATTTCCTTTCCGTCACACCTTTGTAATTCACAGCATACTTAAATATTCCCATAACCTTACTGGAGTGATGAAAACACTGAGAGAGATAAAACATTTAGGCCCGGTTTCACAGACAAGGCTTAAGGCTAGTCCCAGACTAAAATGAATGTTTGCCCTGTCTTAACTGAATATAACTTGCCCAGAAATATCTTAAAATATATCAGTGACATTGATTTGTCTCGAGATGCACACCAGTAATGTATTCTTCTAAGGCATTTTTATAAAAGCGACATAAATATCTTAATTCAACTGATTCATAGTCCTGGCTTAATCTAAGCGGTGTCTATGAAACCGGGTCTTAGTGTCTGAAAGAGAGATTTGTTTTTGGTCCACACAGAATAAAAAACACCACTGTAATTTTAAGAATAACATTCAAGCATTCCTGAGATGCCTGGTTGCAGTCCCTCCCTGAGGCTGACCAGAACGCACAGAGAGAATATAACACACACTCCTGAGTGAGAGAAAATACACTTCAGCTACATGCTTACTCAGAGCTCCAGCAAATCATGGAAACACAGAATGAAGACGGATGCTTATTTTAAGTGAATGAATCACATCTGCAACGTCATCTGATAAGGTGAGTAGTCAAATACCAGTATGTGCCATGTTTTTTTGTGCCAGTTTCTAAGAGGTAAAAAGAACTATTTATTTTTAATGTGATTGCTTTTATTTTTAAAGACCCAAAATGTGTCTGTAGAACTGCTGAAACGTCAACAAAAGTTTATAAAAGCACTGAACTGTCAAGATTCTATGTTCATATTCTGATTAATACTTAAGAAGCTATAGTGCATATTTTTGAAGATATCTGCAAAGCACATCTCATATATAATCAAACATAAGCGTGCCTTAAGTCTCATTACCAGAGAGATTATTATCAGAGTTTGGGTTTATTCGTTATTTCCTGAGGACTTCAGCGAATGAAAACACCAGAGAATGACCCTTTCTACAACAACCTGTATCCAGCATTTAGCAATAAATGACACTGAATTCACTGTAGATTTTTGATTGAACTAAGATTACTTCACATACTGAAAATTGCCTCAAGCTCAAGTAATTCCAAGTCTGTATATATTTCTTTGTTCTGTTGAACACAAAGAAAGATATTTAAAAGAATGTTAGCAACTGAGATTTCTGGGGTAGTGCAAAAGGTGGCCCAGAACTGTTTTCTTTCCTAAATTCTTCAAAATATCTTCTTTCGTGTTTAACAAAACAAACTAAAACATTTTCTCTACTATGGTAGTCAACGGTGCCCCAGAAATACCTTTTTTTCTGTGCAACCAAACAAAGACATTTTGGAACAACTTGAGGATGAGTAATTTTTGGGTGAAATACCCCTTTAAGCACACTCAATCCGATTTGTTTCTGTCTGGTAAGGTCAAAAATATACTCGATATATACAGTCCTGTACTTGCATGAATTTGGTTGCTTGTGTGTTTGTAAATGGAATAAAATGGATGCTTAGTACACAGTAGATTAGTTTGACTGGACAGCAGAGGTGTGGAATATAAAACAAGAACCGATTGGGGATTAACGGATCTGAGAGGCAGAGAGAGGGAGAGCGAGAGCAGCAGTTCTCATGGTAATGAAGGCAGGACTACTGAGATTCAGTTCCACTCCTATTATTGAGGTTGACGCACATTAGTAATAGCTGGGCATAAAAGACTCAGGCAGAAGATGAGCCTTCGATGTATTTAAGGAACTCTTTAAACATCGCTCTTTGAGTCTGTCCATTGAAAAGATCCTTAATTATGAAACATTTCATGAATCATACTAGGCTATCACAACAGGGCCACACACTGACATTTACTGTAATTGAGATTAACACAGCACATCCACACACATGCTGCTGAAAGACCGCAAGAGCTTATGAATACAAACAGATGCAAGAGAAGATAAAGAGAGGGGTGTGGGGGAGGAGAGAGAAAGATCAAATTGGCAGAGGAGATGTTCTGCATTATCCGGCTGTAATAACTAGTGAAAGGAGGAAAGCAGGTGAGGGATAAAACAATGTGTTAAAGGAAGATGGAGAGAGGGGGAAAGATGACTGGATGAGCCGCGAGGGGGCGTGGTCAGGGTCTAAATGATCTGTGCGACAGTTGCTGGAGAGGAGGAGGCAGGAGGCTGTGTTGCATGCAGTGCGGGGGTGTAAGAACGCAGGAATAATCGGAGCGAGAGACGGCAGCAGCAGCAGCAGGCAGTGTGGATCCCTTCTGTGGATGCTGTTTGCCTTCATACCTGGAAACAGAGGATCATGAACGCAGCACAAGAGGATTGATAGCGTAAAACACACCTTGCTGGAAAGAAACAGACGCACAGGGTAAAAGGCAAGTGGACTGTGCACGGTTTCTGGCACGAGGGACAGGTTTGGGACAGATGAGGCATTGATGCATTCTTTGCATGCGTTGCCCAGAAGCGTCTGGATTTGGCAAGCAGCGCATGTCTCTGTGCAATAAACAGCGCGGCATATCACTTTAGCCGGTCATCTGGATTTTTCTGGATTTTTCATCTGGAGTTTTTTTAAGCGACAGTAGTAAATAGGATTTCTTCTTTCTCTTTATTATTGCCTGTGTTCAATTTACCAGCCTGCAACCATTCAGGTGTGCAAGGTGTTTATTTGTAGAAGGCCAAGCCAAAAACAATAGTGCAGACAAGTGTGTGTTTGAAATTGTGTCAACCGAATGTTTTTATTCAGTGGCACAGGAGCTCTTGCACACAGATGCGAAGGTGTCGAAGGATTGCATTGCATTACTGATGCAAGTGTGGCAGTTATTGAATCCGCACGTCACTTCGATGAAACATTGCGTTCGGACCTGTGTTGGACCTTTCTGTCACTGGGAAATTAAATGTATTCCTTAAATGTCTTCGTTTTCGAACGTTTGTCCCGTGGATCGAAGACAATCATATCTTTTGAGGTTTCTTCAGCAAAAGAACACGTGACGTTTTAAAGACAACGATTTTGTACCGATTTTGAAGTTGTTGAAGTCTCGTCAAAGTGGGGATCATTTGGCCCCTGGGGGTCCGGGTCCCGGCTCCGGCCCCCGCCCCCAATCCCAAAATGCGTCGCTCGAGCACAGATGAAACGCCGTACCGCCGCAGTCCTTCGTTAGACAGCAAGTTAGGCTCGCCTCCTCAACGTTACAGCGGGGAGTACGAATACCACAGCACGCCGTTTGTCTTTGGCCTTCGAACACCAGGGTCCAAAAAAGCTCAAGCCAGCTACACAACAGCGCAGGGCAGAAAATATGTGGTGTTTTACCTGGACCTGTCCTTCATCTTCCTACTAGAGCTGCGGCGCTGCAGGATGGCCGAGGGCTGTGTGAGGGCCCTGAGATACGCGATGGTTTTCTTCAACCTGCTCTTCTGGGTGAGTGCACACTTTATACTGTACATGTCACCTTTGGTGTCTGCGTAAAGCATGGGCGCATGCTGCTTACGTCTCTGAGTTCTTCCAAATATAGTTCATCTGTTCTTTTTCACGCTTTTTCGAACCTGTGTAACACAAATGAACAAACCCTCACAAAGCTCTACAGCATATTCACAAAATCACAATTAAGTGTGATCACAGCGGTCACGCTCCAGAAAAGACAAAAAGACACCATAACAATAGTGCACGTGACTTGGACAAATTTCCCCTTCCTTAGCTTTCCCGTTTCATTTTCCATTCTGCATATTTAAATTGGCATTTGGTTTATTTCTCATCAGTGAAGTCAGAGCTGTATGATTCATCGTGATGATGATGTCACCATGGTCACTGTGAACTTTTGTAAGGAAAAGTTGTCAGACTTTCTCCTTTTGTGTTTCGTGGAAGAAAGTCGTCAATTTTTGAGTGAAAAATTATTTTAAGTTTGTTTGTCCTGCTTATCAGAAGAATTTCTGTGAGCTCTTGGTTTCGTTGCGCACTTTTCTGGGGCTTTTCTTGTTTCTTATTCTTTCTGTTTACTTTGGGATTTTGGGAAGTTATTCTTGTTGATGGTTACCTCATGACTATCATTTCTTTTACCGTAAGGTGTTGCTGAACATATTATTTAAATCCTATCTGCATAATAAAACTGAAACGCGGCCTCCATGAGAATATCAGTTGTTTGTACAGAGATAGTCTTAACATACACTATGTCTGTGTGCGAGAGAGCATACTGAACTGAGCAGGTGTGTGTGTACGTGAGGAGAATAGCAATGCTGTATTTCAGGTGAGTCGGCTGTATCATCACTGTGCTACAGTATATCATTCAGTGCTATACTGTACATGTGTGTATGTTAGCTAATATTATGTGAAGGCCTTCTATATGCTTTGCAGGTCTTTTGAGGTTTGCTGCTCGCTGTTGCTAATTTGTTGACAATAAAGCACGTTTAAAAATTTGAGTTTTAAAAATGTATTCTTTCTGACTCTGGTCAGCTGAGTTTAAAATCAGCTCATTCATACAAAGCATATAAAACTTTCACTAAGTTTCTGCTTATACCTTCACCCCAAATACACACGTTTGTTTCACTGTGTACAGTATTAATGAGGTCATTTCATTGATTTTGTAGTATGGCAAACCTGACCTTACTGAAAGATGTGCACGGCCTTAGATTGGAAGAAAAACATCATGTGGCCAATTTATGAGCCATTCATCTAATGAAGAGCATTTCAAGCATTTCAAGTTGTTGAAGAGATGTTCACACACCCATAAATATCCTTACACAAAATTATGCTGTTTTACTATATCAGTATTATATTAGTAGTATAAGTATTTTTCTCACTTAGGTCCATCAAATTTCCTCTCTCTCTTTTTTCCATCAATCCAAAAATCAGTACAAAACCATAAATATACTTTCTAAAATCAAGGGGAAGTGTTCAATAACCATCACATATAACTACACAACAGTGGATAAAACTACATTAGGATAATAAAATAGTTAAAGTCCCAGTGAAATAAAAAATTAAAATTCCTATTTTTTCATGAAATATTTGTCATGGCTCTGCTTCCTTAGTCAGGTTTTTCTTGGTCCTGTAGCAGAGCCATGACAAAGTCTTTGGTTATGTGTGGAGAGAAACATATTGTTGTCCGTTTGACAATAATATACATTCTCTCCAGTGTCTTGTCATTGGCCCCATTCCTCTCGTTTCCTCGTTATCTTTCCCTGAGTGTTTAATGTCCCACACCTGCCCCATGTCGTTATCCCTCGTTTGTCAATCCCTATATATACCCTCATGTTTCTTTGTCTTGTTGCTCGTGGATTGTACTACGTCTGTTCTGTGTACTGTGTTTGGATGTATGCGTGTCCGCTTGTGCCTCGTGTATGACGTTGTGACAGTGTGCTCTGTGTTGTCTAGTCAAGTCTAAGTAAGTGAGTTATCAGTTTGTTGTTTTTGTATTGTTCTTGTCGAGTGTGATCCCGTTTGTTCCCTGCCTTAGTTCAGTTATTCCCCATCGTGGGTGTTTTGTTTTGTTCCTTTGTTTTGTTTAATAAATCATTTGTTAACCCCTTCATTGCCACTGCCTGCCTGCTATTGGGTTCTTTCCTCCACACCCGTGACAATATTGCAGCGTTTATTGAAAATATCTTACAAATGTGGGTCATTCTCTTTTTAAAATGAATGTGCCCTCATAATCTTTGGTTAAAATCTGAAAATGCACTTCCGCCCTCTAGTGACTATCCATCTTAAATGACGTATGCGAGACATGTATCCGTTAACTTCTCCCCTTCAACTGTCAGTCTGCTCCCAGTTCCATTTCAAAATGCAACAGCTGTTTTTATACATCCAATCAAATTGCAGTGAAAAAACAAACCACTTACACAATTTTTACTCATTCGAAATTTATTCGTATCAGAATATGGAGGTAAAAATGATCACAACTTCCGGTTCACGGGGACTTTCTGCTCATGGTTTGTAAAGTGTTTCTAACTTTGTCCAGTAGCATATCCTAATCTGTTATCTGATAATAACCCCTAAATCTAATAATTTCAAAATAATACAGGAATTATTTTCAGGAAAATAAATATTTCAGGAATAATCCACTTGAATGCTTTGATGCACAAATAATTATGATTGAGATGTGCTGTTAATATGCAATCTTATTCTTTAATTGTCATACCATTTTAACAGTTGATCCTAATCGGTCTGCTCCGTTGCATTTCTATAGCAATGTTACATTAGCATTTGGTGCTAAAACGGCGAGGTAGTCAGTTATTTAAAGCTACCACGCATTGCTTTATCTAGCTATTGATGCTACAGTTTTTATCCAATCATGACTGTTGACGCTTCAAATATGCAAAATAATTTTAACCCAGGGTTTAGTGATGTACAGTGTGAAACATCAGGTTATGAATACCCATGGTTTTCTCGTAACCACTGGTAAATTATAAGCAGTTTGAAACAGGAAACAGATAACCCACGATTCTGTTTAGCTGGGGTTAAGAATAACCTGGGGTGAACCATTTCAAGTGTGAAAAGCCCTTTTTTGTGCTATTTAGAACCACCTAAAATTACAAGTTTTTGAAATGTTTAGCTACATTTAATTGTTTTGCTTATTAAATTTGCTTAGGTGGCTGTACAAAAAACCCCACTGTGAAACAAAAAGTAGAGACATAAAAACAGGAAAAAATGCTGTATTTTTAATACATTTTTCTTGTATTTTTGCAAATATTTCATAAAATGTACATTAGAGATACATTTACGCATATGGCAGACGCTTTTATTCAAAGCGACTTACATTGCATGATACTATATATTTCTTTCTGAGTATGTGCAATCCCTGGGGTCGAACCCATGACCTTGGCGTTGCTAGCACCATGCTATAACCTCTATCTGTGGTTAGATACTATCTGTATTAGATACTATCTGAATTGTCCGTGGGATTGCAATCAGTTTTCATAGAACGAGTAAAAGTTAAAATATGACTACATGGGCCAAAAGGGAAGGAATAATTTCAATCATGAGAACCAATAAATACATAAAGAATTTGCAATAATAATACTACACATTGAACACTAGCGTTAGCATTTAGAGTGACATGTTCATACTCAATACTCAATTCTCTTCTTAGTAGCAAGCACAACGTTCTGTTAGCACACTGAGTTGCTGTAATGAATACTAACACTGTTGAACTGTGCTTGTTTTGTCCACACTCAAGGAAGGCACGCCTTCATAAAACACAACACTCTCTGCAGTTCCTGAAACATTAACTCACAATAAGTGCTTTCTTTTTCCCTGTGGTGTGTAATTATACCCTGCCGTCTGATGTTACTGTATGTCTCTCTGCACTCTTTGAGTTCAAGTAAATGTGTTATAAAGAGTCCTCCAAATATCAAAGTTAACAGGAAAAGTTTACTGTCATCACACAGATGTAAGAAATGCGTCACTGAAGATCGTTGAGTTACTGGATCTGACAATAATGTAAAACAATACTTCTGCTTTACCAAATGATATGGAGATGTGATGAATGCAGGACACGGCTAGTTATTGAGAAACTCAACTCTAGTACACCATAATGTACTGTAGTAATGTTGGTTCCCTTTCTGTCGGTCTCTCGACGTTGTGTCGAACCGACAGAATGGGGTTGTCTTGAGAACCTATCATCTTCTGAGTATTTAGAAAAGGCCAATGAAAATTGGCGAATGAAATTTGAATGCCGGGCTCCTCCCCGGATGTCCGGGTATAAGAGGGAAGCCGGCATGCTCATTCATTCACCTTTTGTTCTTCAGAGCCTACGCATCTGATGAGCTTCTCTACGATCTTGGTGATCATTCTTTCGGCTGGAATCTACGACGTGGACAGCGGACGGTCCCTTCCTGCAGTGACTCTCCCCTGGGCGTCTCGGCAGTTCCGGAGGTGTTCGAGCAAGTTTCCTTTTCTAAAAGAGCAAGTTTCTCCAGCGTGGCTTGTCCCGCTGTTCTCATGGGTGCAACACACTCATCGAGGAGGGGGACGGACACAATGCCTGCTTCCAGTACGCTGGGGCAGACGTTGTGGATACGTCCTGCCCGCACTGCGGGCAGTGACGATTCAGACGTTGCGTCACAGGTGGCTGTGTTCCCACGGGACTCAGCCACCACCTCGTTTGCTCCCTGTTCCGTGCCGGCAGGACTACGGCCCTGCCGTCCGCTACGGCAAGCAGCGAGGGTGATATGAGGATTACTGTGAGCGATAATCCGCCAGCCAC